>NW_017308952.1:39409-45227 GCF_000935625.1 Nanorana parkeri | reverse complement strand
CTAAGTAATGGGGCCTCCTTGCTATTTCAGTGCAAGTTGCACTTTAATGCATAATATTTACCAAACCGACTGCTATGTGGAAGGATCTGCTTTCACTATAGCCACCTGACCAGTCACCTGATCAGGATGCCACAGTTTCAAGGGAGATATTGTTTGGCAGATTCGGCACCTGCTGTGACCATTAGAAGGGTTTACCGCTCTCCTCGCTGAATATATTTTTTTTATTGTATGTAGGTCGGAAAGCCCAAAACCCAAAAATTATAGCAAGGAGATCTCATTGGTGGAGTATTCTAGACATGTATTAGGACAGGGGCTGCCTCGTGCCCGCATGCTCCACCTATAACTAATATATGTCTCTTCAGTGAAATGAACTTCAGTGGTATGTACATTAAGTTTTAATTTCTCACTCCATACACACCATCTGTTATTCCTTCACATAATGACTTCCCATAAACATCATCCTCCATTGTGGCCTCTGTAATGATTAATTGCTGGACTAACATGTAGTAGTATAAAATAGTACAAAATCTATGGCTAACACTAGCTAATGTATGGCTGAATTAAAATGTGGGAGACTAGCACAAGGGAGTCACCCTTTGGCAATTATATCTTTCATCTATATAGTAGCCAGGGAATGGGAGGCCAAGAGGGGGCTAAGCACTGGTCTGCAAACTGGTCCTTCAAATAGATGTACTATGTTTTCATTTTTTTGTCACACAGCACGTGTACCCAAAGCCATTCGCTGACGGACTCTAATTTTTACAGTGACCCTGCTTGATACAAGCGATTTGATTTCCCTTTTCATGCTTATCCTTGCTGCTCTATATTTGTGCATACTGCTAAGTGGACAGAAACTCCTTCATAAACCTGCAGGGCATTAGTAGTATGTCGTGCCAAGTGCTGCTGTCCTTGCTGTCTCTTTTCACCTTTCATTACCCCGCTCTCTCCATCTGCCTGCTCCCTCTGTTAAAAGCACCAAGCCTATGCTGTAGTTTTAAAAGCCCATCTTAAGATTGGGTCAAAAATTTCAAATGAAAGTACGTCAGACCAAAAAATATTTATAGGTAGTACATCTTTGCAATACATGTACATTTCCCCATGTTTTATGCCTTTAAAGATCATGCAAGTTCAGAAAAATACCCATTGATGTGGCAGAGATGTACGCAATTCCTAATTCCTGTTGTGGACCGAGTGGTGTCAGCCCTGCCCAGTAGTCTTTTCCTAAACTACTCAAACCTTTAATGACAGCCACGATCAGTTAACACACTGACTGAAAATCTTGCCAACCTGGGCTCACAATACTGCTGCTTAATGATTTTATGAGAACAGTGATGTGCAGGAGTAAGGGCTGGCCAGCCAGAGGGAAGAAGAGGACAACGACCCCCACCCATCATGTGACCAGAATGAAGCTTCCTAAAGAATGAGCACCAAGAGCTTGGGAGATATAGTGTCCAACCCGTCACAAATCTGGTGCCTTAGGGCCTGTATTATATCCATAGACTTTGAACCTTTTGTTAATGGAATCAGTTTGACATCAGTTTGAGACACTTCAGAGATCATTCAAAATTCATTAACAAGTTCATTGGACCATCAGTTGACTTCTGACCTGCTTCAAGTGGGTTTTGCATCCACAAACTTGTATGGGGATGCAAAACCCATTTGAACCAAATAAAAGCCCATGGACACAAAACCATAGATTACCCTTAGATCACTCGCTGCTAGGCACATCTAGCCCCCGCCTGCCTGTGACAGTGCTCAGGCCATTGGCTACTTAGGCAATAAGCAACGCTAAGCCACCACCTTGAAATAACCAGCAGCATTCCCAGCCTGCTGTGCAGCTGATAGGTGGCCTAAAAGCCAACTGAAGGAGCTCGCACAGCAGGCTGGCAATGCTGCTGCTTATTGCGAGGCAATGGGTTAGCTCTGTCAACCTGCAACAGGATTGACATTGCAACAGATTGACAACAAAAAAAAAAAGCTTTAGAAAACTGTCCAAAGTGAGGCACGGTGCTAAACATACTGAAAAATAATTGAGTGTTCATGCACACAATTCATTATGCATTTGCCTGGAGTTCTGCTTTAATCTTCATAATCTGCCTCGTATGTTGTTTTTGTTGCTCTTCTTTTTCTCTGATACCTGTGCGCAGGCTGGATACGGTGAATGAGCATCACATATCTCAGATCAGCTTGTCTGATGGCAGAAGCCTCATTAGTGCTTCTCGTGAGCGCTTTGCAGCGGTGGAGCCGTAACAGGCTGGGAACTCCGCAAGCCATCGTAGAGCTCTCTCTCTCTCCAGCAATTAAAACCAGAACATGTCAAGTGGATGAGAACATCTGCAGCCCCTGTGCTGCAACAAACACTTAAATCCCCTTGCGACAGCTGGAATTAAACCTTATATTAATCTGGGGAATCAAAGAATGCGGTCCTGAGACAGATATATCCCACGCTGAATAACCCTTTCCGTGACTACCGGGCTGGAATAAAACTCCAGTCTAAAATAAACATAATCAAACTAGGCGGAATATCTGCAAGCTGTTAAAGTAGCAGGGGAAGACATTTTCTGTTGGCGTACTTCACTTCCTGAGGATTGCAGAGACATCTGGGTCTACTGAGAAACATCACTGAAAACTTAAAGGAGTTATCCATTTTAAATGAAAAGTCAACCCCTGTTAAAGGGGACCTAGCACTGGATAAGTAATGTGTACATGAAGGGTGAGCAGGGACAGATTCACCATTAGGCACCAAGGCAGAGAGGTGCCTTGTTTCTAGAAACTTATTGGCCATATGTACATGTTTTTACATCATCTAATATAAGCTGATATTTACAGATTGACACAATCTTCTATGTCAGGTTGGGTTTAGTAAAGTCAGGAAATGTTCTGTGTAAATGCAGCGATACTAGAAGAGAAGTATTGCCTTGCACGCCAAAGTTTTTCCACCTACAAGTTCCAGTGTTGGAAATCTGGAATTGAAGAGGTGTTATAAGGGTTGGGGTATTGGCCTAAATCCTGAAGCCTACTGGCTGGTTATATGACATTATATGAAGTCCATCCTCTTCTGTTCTGATGGTGGTGGTTAGCAGTCCTTACTGTGAGCCCAGGTAGGCATATTAGCACTCAGGGCTGGATTTCCCACAAGGCCAACCGAGGCCCGGTCTGGGGGCAGCAGGGAGTAGAGGGGCAGCAGGGGTGTGGAATTCTTATCTACCTACACCCAGTTCCAGGTGCCTGGGTGGGTAGTTGTTTTCTACATTTAGCCCTGCTTTGGGTAATGTCGCCGAGATCACTTGTATGCAGACTGCATACAAGGAGGCGCATTGAGGCAGCAGAGAGAGTAAATCCGGCCCGGATGACACTCCCCTTAGGGGAGTGTCTATGACAGCCTGGGATCACAGGAAGTGGATGGATGACACTGGCAGTCATTAAATCCAGAAGAAGGGTGACAGCAGCAGAATGGATTGATTTTTTTTTTTTTACTGCTTATGTTTGCACAGGTTGCAGAAGCTAAAAATCCACTTTAAAATGGATCTGAACTCAAAAAGTAAACATTGGCCAAGCAGTACTCTGAAATGTGTACCTTTTGTCATGAACTCTTCCTGGAAAATAACAGTGCCCTTGCTGATTTGGAAGGGTACCTAGACATCCCTGTGCCTTCAACCTCATATCTGTATATCTGCAGTGTGAGATCCAAGGCAATGCTGCTTCTGACTGCTAGTCCCAGGAGATGTGGAGTGAGATTTGGTGATGGCACTGCTGTGCTGCTCACTGCCCTCCTTGTCAGTAGTCAAAGTGGCGACTCTACCAAGATGGTCGCCTCCACACAGAGGCACAGTACAAAAAAAGGCATCGTAAGACAGTAATGGGGAAAAGATCAGCTACAGTGAGCCCACTGCCAATACTGGGCAACTGTGATAATGAAGGTATGAATTTCCCCCTGTGGGTTTTGTGTGTTTTTTTATAATGTTCCACAACGACTGCCGACAGCCTCTATACCGCTGTATAGCGGCACTCCCGCTCCCGTTCAGCCGATGAGTCTTAGCCTGGCCAGCTGAGCTCTCACTGTACCGGAAGGCAGTTATAGTTCCAATGCACAGCCTGTTTATAAACAAGGCTACAGGAGCCCTCTAGTCGTCTCCACCATCCCTCCTCCATCACCAAGGGACCAAAGAAGATTCTTCAAGCCTATGATTACATCCACATAGACCAGCTGCAGGAGCCGTTCATGATCCAAGCCGACAACATCACTCACCCTCCATTGGCAGGACATCATCACGTCCATCCAACCGTGAGTCCTCATTTGCAGATATCAATTTAAGTATTTTTTTAAACAAAAATTTGGGTTGTAGCTCTCTTTCTTTGCCTTCTCATAGCCCTCTCTGTGCCTTTTTCTGGGCACAGCTTCCAGTGATCAGTTCCTCTAGAGTAGTATCTACAGGACTGAAGCTCAGGGATCCCACTTATATCTTGCACAGGACACGTGTGCCAACTTTTGGAACAAATAATATCTTTTTTTTTCATATGAAGGTTCAAATGGTTATTTTGTTAGTAAATGTAATATTTGGTATATCTAATATTTGTCAGTAAATCTAAAGGCGACTTTAGGATTTGATGGCATAGTGTGTGTTGTCACTTGTGTGGCCATCTTTAGATGCCAGGGAGTGATTCAACCGAGATGGTAAAGTCTAAAACTGAACTGGAATTGGTCTTTAAAAAATACAGCTATTTAGGTTGGGAAAATCACAGAGGAGAATTTATCAAAATTGGAGCAGACAAAATCTGGAGCAGCTTTGCATGTCAGCCAATCAGCTTCTCTCTTCAGTTTGGTCAGTGAAGATCTGAAAATGAAAAGTAGACGCTGATTGGTTGCCATGCACAGCTGCTCCGGATTTTGCATGCTCCAGTTTTGATAAACTCCCCTCTCAATATATAACATCACCATATCAGAGTTGAGATAGTAATGTAACATTCTTCTCTCTATCTCACAGGCCTGGCTGGGTTGGATGCCAAATCAAGTGGACGCCTCGGAACCAGAGCAATGGTGTATTATATGTCTACCACCATTATCGCTGCTGTGCTGGGAGTAATTTTGGTCTTGGCTATTCATCCTGGAGACCCCAAACTAAAACAGCAGCTTGGGAAGGGCCAAGAAAATGATGAGGTGTCCAGCTTAGACGCCTTCTTGGATCTCATAAGGAACCTCTTCCCTGACAACTTGGTGCAAGCTTGTTTCCAGCAGGTAACTAAACTCACCTTTTATTAGGGTTGCCACCTTTTGTTCTAGCGAAACCCGACCACTCAAGCCACGCCTGGATATTTTTTTGGGAGAATGAGTCGTGGCTTATTCATATGTAAATATCACAGTTGAGACTATTTTCAGTGGGGGGCCAGTAGCCTCTATCTTAATTTTGGTTGCCCCTGTCTGCCTGATATCTTGTGTCCGGGTTCCTGGTGCCATGAAACCTGGACACAGCATTCAAAACCCGAACTGTCCGGGTGAATCCTGGACAGGTGGCAACCCTACCTTTTATACTGATCCATGAAGGTCCTAAAAACAGAACATTTCAGCAGCTTTATCTCCTATTTAACAATGTAGTTATACTTATAGTGTGATAGGACACAGAGTTCATGGGGGATTTTCAAGAAAGCTGAAAACCCCTCAGAGGTCTACTTGGAACCCTTTATGAGATGCCGCAGCCGGAGCGGATCACGACTCGGCTGACGGGATCCGCCCAGCTGCGTGAGTGACAGCTGGCTCTGCCTATCTAGAGGCAGAGCCAGCTGTACCCGCCCCCCCCCCCCTCCGGTCCGCCGGGCAGGC
>NW_017308952.1:27082-39355 GCF_000935625.1 Nanorana parkeri | reverse complement strand
CCTGTCACGGCAGAGAGCCGTGACAGGATCGAGAGGTGAGGGAACCCGGTATGTGTTCCCTCACCTCCCGATCTACTGAGCCGACCTGTGACAGTCTCATTGTCACAGGTCGGCTTAGAACTGTGAGGTGAGTGGAAATCATCTCATAGTTCTCCTTTAAGTTGTAGTCATTTATATAATTCACACAGGGCTCCATTTAGACATCATGCTGCTCTAGGCACACCTGAGTAATGATACCGTTTGGCATAAGCTAATTTCCTTGCATGTAAAAAAATAAATTCAAGGATGTATTCATGGATAGAGCTGCAATAATGTGTGTCTTCTGTGTCTGCCTGGAGTTCAGCTTTAAGCCCCCCTAGGATTTAGGTTAAGTATGAAGTGTTCAGATGTGTGTTGGGGGGGGGTTACATTTTAGGCATGCTTTACTCCACAGGATACTTTCTTAGTAAATTACTGGGCAGCTGCAGTATTCACAGTAGCCCTGAGTGACAGGAGCCTCTCAGAAATAATGACCATCACCAGCTGGGAAGAATTAGACATGGTGCTGGGGCCTAAAGGACATGGTTTACTGTGGGACACCTTAAGAGACATCTTCTTGCATCAGATTCCTTTGCAGGTATCGGCATTTAGTCACATGACATCTCAAAGGTGCAAAAAAAGTTGAGGTTGGAAGACTTCCCTCTCCCAGATTCTGTGATCGCAGGTCTAAATGAGGAGGAGCTGAGGTAGCTACATAATGACCATCTACCATATTGTGCATGTGCCAATAACTGGGGGTTCCTCTCTGAGTAATGTCTGAATGGTAAAATATGTTCACTCAGGGCCACCAACCGAACAGATGTTTTTAGTATTTGCCCAAGGGTCAGATGCTTCCCTACCACACATCATAGTCCTCCCTGATCACCAGGCTCCTGACACAAAATAAATCTTTAATTGAATTGATATTTTTTTATGCTATCAGTTTCTCCCAGGAGATTTAAATCAGGGTTTCCAGAAAGAGGAAACTGCCATATTTTATTGCAGACCAATGACTGACCCAAAGTGTTATCTGCCTGCAGGTGTGATTGGTTTCTTCATAGCGTTTGGCATTGCAATGGGAAAGATGGGGGAACAGGCACGGCTGATGGTTGATTTCTTCAACATCCTCAATGAGATTGTCATGAAACTTGTGACTATGATAATGTGGTAAGTTGATGCATGAGTCTTTTGTCAGCCCTGAAATTAAAGCAAAATACATTATGGTTTGCATAGTAAAGCATACACCAGTGGCATAGGGACAATGGTTGGAGGAGTGCTGTGAGCCAGTTACAGTCCCCAAACCTCCTCAAAGTAAAATCCCAACAAGGGGTTAAAGCAAACTTGTTGCTGAATGAACATAGTGCAGGTTCACTTTTAAACAATACTTTGCGAGCCTAGTGAAATACCCCATACCAACCAATGGCCCACTTTTTTCATAACTGGCTTAGCCTGTACATCTTCTGCAAAGACCACTTACTAGCCAAGCTCCTGTGACATATTGCTCCTTCTGCCAAATAAAGTGGGTGGGCAAATGGGACAACATGTTCCTATGGCCACATGCTCCTGCCTGCCTTCCAAATATGCTCAGCAAGTTATCCACATGGCCTCATGTTATACTTGGCCCCTGACAGCCATTAAGGTAAGACCCCTTCACATTTCACCCCATCTAATCTCTTTCTTAACACCTTCAGGCCTGATCCTTCACATCTCATTAATGAAGCCCCTCTGCCCTGGCTTTGTGTCATTGAAGGCCTTTTTTTTCTTTCACTTCCCATAAATCAATCTCATTGTATGCTCAGCTTCATTCTTCCTCAGGTTCAGATTCACGCGTTGCCAAAATCTTGTAGTTGAATGCAATGCAATTGGCAACACACTTCTCTGTTGGACTTAGTTGCAGGTTGAACAATTACCATCCTGCCTGAGGTTAAAAGCCACCTCAAGGGACAACATTTCCTCACCGTTTATCACAGGTCCTTTGTCAATTCTTGTGAAAGCAGCAGACTCAGTATCCGAGAGACAATGAGGTCTCTTGGGAAATCCTGGACTGGATACAGGTGGACAGGCTCCATGTTCTCAGAGGAAATGAGCTCGGGAACTGTCACAGCCATTGATCTCTCCTTAAGAAAAGAGCCATTTGCAGAACAATTTAGAGAGAAAAATGCGTTCCCAGTTTCACACATTGCTACATTCTGCCTTCCCACATCTGGTTCCTCATTATAAATTGTTTTGGCGTTCAGACTTTGTGGATTTCATCAGGTGACAAAGATCTTTAGGGTTGGCCTGATTTGTAGATGTTAAAAACAAACATCACTTGCCAAATAATTTTAAAAGGTCATTGCGCTCAAATCTGATATTTCAGTTTTTGGTAGATGTTGGTATGTTGAAACTACAAGCATTTCCTGGTCTCTGTCAGGGACTCCTAGCTCCATCCCAGGATATTTATAGCTCCACTTATCTACTTTGGCCATTGGCCTTTCTCCTTTTTTGGGTGTCTTCATCTCTGATGCCCTGGGACGGCTGTTTTTAATTAGGCCGTTATATACTACAGCTTTTAAAGGAACCCTAAAATGGAAGAAATCTACTGTATATGGGTTTCGATCTCTTTCTGTAAAGCCTAGGTGCCTGGCAGATATTACTCTCTACTGGTTTTAGTACTTTCAGTCCATGAACAAATATCATGAGTCCTGTCTTCACTTATTACATACTTATTCTGGTCTGGGACTAAAAAATGTGCACTGCCAAAAATTCAGCATGACCCAAATTTTCATTTTTCATTAGGCTGCCCAATGTTTTCCACTGCAGTGTGCCTCAACGTGCCTGAATGCATGAAAACAAGTGCATTGCGGGACACTGTGTGGTAGCAAAAACAAGCCCTAATTCATTAAAATGTAATTGCCATTTCAATGTACAGTTGTTATGATATACTAAGGGCTTGCTTATACCAGCACATTGTGGTAATGTGTGATAAATGCACCATGCACGTGTGGGTGCCATTCATTTTGCATAGCACCCCTACACACTGCAGTGCACCATAATGCAAGATGTGCATTGTTGTACACTGCAAAAAAAAAATGCAGCATGCACTAAGTTTTTGTAAGTTGAGATGCAATATAACTCATTCATTTACAATGGGCTGCCTAATGCTACACACCGAAAAGCATAAAAATGTGTGCTTTGTGGCGCAGTGTGTCATAGTGTGAACCAATCTAAGACTGTTGTCAGGGCTATTCACAAAAGGGTGAAGAGTTTGGAGATGGTAGGAGAAGTGAACAATCTAGGACAACATAGCTGAACCGGAAAGTGAGCTGAATTGGAGAAGTTTTCCAAATCAGCTATTTTGGCCTAGACTGTTCACTTCTCCGGTTTTCTCCAAACTCTTCACCCTTTTGTGAATAACCCTGTGTAAGATTTCTCTTCCTTGTAACCTGGTAGCTATGGTTATATGGTTTCGCCTAAGGCCTCGCAAACTCTAGAGCCGCCTCTGCATCCGGTACATGAACTCTCATAACATTGTCCGCTATGGGGGAGGCAGCTTAGATATCCTAATTTTTCTTTGGAAATTCAGGTGAATTTACAGCATATTGCTCAGCCCGCAGGTTCAGATTGGGTGAGAATATCTCATTTCAATTCCCGGCTATATAAATATTATAGGAGCAGTTCCTCGGAATCGTGTGGGAGTTTATCTTGGTTGTAAAGTACACAAATCTACGTGCCACCCTCAAATTCCCCTCCACGGATCTGCAGGTGGCTCGTACCATTCCACTGATTGGGAGGTTGCTAAAGATAATCTGCACAGATCTGTTCTGTGTTGGAGGGCAGGTTCCATAAAGAGAACCTGTCACCTCCAAAGTAAGTGGGGAAAAAAAGTGAAAAATTATAAATTAAAATGTTAGAAAAAAGTAAAAAATGTAATATATAAAAGATTAAAAAATAAAAGTGATAAATAAAAAAAATGTTTTAAATGTGCATCTGCATGCAAATAAACGCACCCTTAGGATATTTTGTGTGTGCGTTGAGTGCTGCAGCCATTCCACTGTGTGCCATATTGTGGTAGCAGAACTCTCTTACACACACACAATGTACATTAAAGGGTAAGTTCACTTTCCCAAATAATATGGGAAAATGTAATTACCCGATCAAATCTGGCCCCGCCTCTCCGATACAGAGTATTTGGGCGAGTCCTCGCACTCGCTCAAATACTCAGAGACCTTCCCTGCTAGCGGAACTTGTGGTCAGAGGAAGATTTTCTCTGACCGGCAGTGCAGTAGGGGAAAATTGAGCCAGCTTCCAGTGCAATCAGGAAGCCGAGCGGCAAGTAATGACCTGCCGGCCGGATTCCCGGCCAATCACAATCAAGCCGGCCAAACAACATGGAGTTGGCTTCCCTGGCAACCAGGAAGCCGGGCGGCATGTCATTACCCGTTGCCCGGCTTCCTGATGTCCCGGAAGACGGCTCCATGCCAGCAGAAGCACCGGTATCATTATTTGGTATCGGCGAGTACCGAAAGCAAAATATCAGTACTCGTACTCGATACCGAAAAAACGGTATTGGTGCATCTGTAGTTTTCATTTAAACTATTTTCTTGTATTGGGACAAGTAGATTCGGCCCCCGCTTTAGCCCCTGGGCAAGTAGTTTTTTTGTTGTTAATTTCCACACCCCTGAAACCAACAGCCACCGTAGTATCTCCAATTGATATTCCTGATATCACACTTCTCTATAAAATAACAATAAAAATATCATAAAAGATTCAAAGTGTAATTGTTTCATGTGAACTTTCTTTTTTTGGTCTTTTTAGGTTGACATTGGAGATGAGCATTATGTCCACCTCAAAGTGTTCGAACCTCTGCCTTATACAAAGCAGGGTCCGTCTTTGGTGTCTTACCAGCTGAATAAGAAATAGGATGAAAAATTGGAGTTGGAGTATTTCTAATATGGAGACAAGAACGACAACTAGTCAATGATATCTGGGAGATCCTTCTGTATCCACCTCTGTCCTGTAATCATCATTATCTGTACTCTGTGCAGTTCTTGTCTCCATTCTACTAAAGTGTCCTGGGAATCCGAGAGCCAAAATGCAAATATATATCTGATATGTACCCTTCTTTTTTCAATGTTGATCTCAAAATAAAATTATTTGTTATGTGTATGTGGGGCTCCATTTACCATTAGACACAAAAGATTTGTCCTAAAGCCCACAGCAAGGTTTGAACCCACAGTCCAAGCCCACAGCAAGGTTTGAACCCACAGTCCAAGCCCACAGCAAGGTTTGATCCCACAGCCCAAGCCTACAGCAAGGTTTGATCCCACAGCCCAAGCCTACAGCAAGGTTTGAACCCACAGCCCAAGCCCACAGCAAGGTTTGATCCCACAGCCCAAGCCCACAGCAAGGTTTGATCCTTTAGCCCAAGCCCACAGCAAGGTTTGAACCCACAGCCTAAGCCCACAGCAAGGTTTGAACCAACAGCAAGGTTTGATCCTACAGCCCAAGCCTACAGCAAGGTTTGATCCCACAGCCCAAGCCTACAGCAAGGTTTCATCCTACAGCCCAAGCCTACAGCAAGGTTTGATCCCACAGCCCAAGCCCACAGCAAGGTTTGAACCCACAGCCCAAGCCCACAGCAAGGTTTGATCCTACAGCCCAAGCCCACAGCAAGGTTTGATCCTACAGCCCAAGCCCACAGCAAGGTTTGAACCCACAGCCCAAGCCTACAGCAAGGTTTGATCCCACAGCCTAAGCCCACAGCAAGGTTTGAACCCACAGCAAGGTTTGATCCTACAGCCCAAGCCTACAGCAAGGTGTGATCCTACAGCCCAAGCCCACAGCAAGTGTTAAGTGCTCATTTTGGTCTAGCAATTTGGTTGCCCTCAGAAGATAGATTCAGCGGTGTACTTATGTAGGTTTTAGTAAATAAGGTTTAATGTCACAATGTTCGGAGCCAGGTCACAATCAGTAAAACAAAGAAATGTTCTGTGTGACCCCATGAGCTGACCCCATGGGGAGAGGTTCGTTTCGCTCCACGGATTGTGTGACTTCAAGATCCAGAGATGGGAATCCAGCCCTGACTGTCTTTTATATTCAGTTCTTATTATCCCGACATCTTCTCTCTTCATGTTTTATATTCTTATTTACCAAAACAGTTTGTAGAAATAAAAAAATATGATGATTAGTTGATACGCCGGTGGTGTCCCTTGATTCTCCAGGTGTGTGTGAATTGTCGCAGACTGTGCTTCAAAACTGCTTTATGATCCTCATTCTTGCTGTAGCTCATGAAGGTGATGTTTAATCTGAGTATATTTCCCTGGCTCCTCCCCCTCATCATTATGCGATTACATTTGCAAACCTTTTCCTTACACTTTTGTCATCACTGGATCTCTGTGCTTCTCTGTGCAATGCAGGCAGATCATATCTGGTGGGAGGGGCCAGCAGGGTACTGTACGTAGGAAGGTTTGGATTAACAAAGTGGAGCCCCAACTGCCCGCACAGCCCACCTGAGAGCCCCCACTGCCCGAAAAGCCCACCTGAGAGACCACTCTGCCTGTACAGCCCACCTTAGAGCCCCCACTGCCCGTACAGCCCACCTGAGAGCCCCCACAGCCCATCTCAGAGCCTCCACTGCCCGAAAAGGCCCTAAGACACCACACGGTCCGCACAGTCGACCTGAGAGCCCCCAATGCATGAAAAGCCCACCTGAGAGATCACACTGCCCGCATAGTCCACCTGAGACTCCCCACTGCCTTCACAGCCCACATGAGAGATCACACTGATGCACAGCCCGCACAGCCCACCTGAGAGCTCCCACTGCTTGTGACGTCCCTCGGGTTCGCGGCGCTGGCCTGCTGCGTTCCACGCTGGAATGCATGCATCAGCCGGAGAGACCGCCGCAGGCCTCCTCCCCATAAGGGGAGGTATTATGCATTCCACTCTGGAATGCGGAAGAGCGCCGCGGCCGCGTGACGTCACGGCTGCGGGCTATTTAAACCTGCTGGGAACGCTGTAGGGTGTTCGATTATTGGGTTCGTTGTCCAACAACCCAGGAACCTCTCCATTTCCCCAGGGACCACGCAGCACCCGGATCCCATAGCTCTCTCAGCACCCGGATCCCATAGCTCTCTCAGCACCCAGCCTCCCCTGGAGTCATCATCTGTGCCCCTGGATTCCTCACCTAAACCGCAAGTACTCTGCTATGGGACTGTTGTTCACTTTCTGTTGAAACCTATACGCTGCCACCTAGTGGAGCCTTTTCAGTATCAGTTCATACTATTCCAATGCACATATACTAATGCTGTCTAAACTGAGTTGCCTCTGCTGATTGTGTATACTGACTTAGAGACTGCGTATCTGTTCACTTTTCATCATTGCCATCCCTGAAGTGATCCGCTAAAAGGAATATGACTTAATATTCCTCGTGCTACTTCACCTATTGCTTTTCTTCTTATTTAAAGGTCCATGATGTCTTAAATCCCAAACTCTCCGTTTGTGATTGAGAGAGCCGCCTGGGATTGTAGCCTGACAACCGCATTTCACAACAAGTTAGATCCGCAGCTGAGATCCACCGTACCACTCCAAAAGACGGGCGCATGACACCACCTGAGAGACCACACTTCCCGCACAGCCCTCCTGATTGCCCCCGCTGCCCGCACGGCCCACCTGAGAGACCTCACTGCCCACCATGAGAGCCTGCACAGCCCATCTGAGAGCTCCCACTGCTTGCACAGCTTGCCTAAGAGACCACACTGCCCAACTGATAGCCCCCGCTGCCCGCACGGCCCACCTGAGAGACCTCACTGCCCACCATGAGAGCCTGCACAGCCCATCTGAGAGCTCCCACTGCTTGCACAGCTTGCCTAAGAGACCACACTGCCCAACTGATAGCCCCCGCTGCCCGCACGGCCCACCTGAGAGACCTCACTGCCCACCATGAGAGCCTGCACAGCCCATCTGAGAGCTCCCACTGCTTGCACAGCTTGCCTAAGAGACCACACTGCCCAACTGATAGCCCCCGCTGCCCGCACGGCCCACCTGAGAGACCTCACTGCCCACCATGAGAGCCTGCACAGCCCATCTGAGAGCTCCCACTGCTTGCACAGCTTGCCTAAGAGACCACACTGCCCAACTGATAGCCCCCGCTGCCCGCACGGCCCACCTGAGAGACCTCACTGCCCACCATGAGAGCCTGCACAGCCCATCTGAGAGCTCCCACTGCTTGCACAGCTTGCCTAAGAGACCACACTGCCCAACTGATAGCCCCCGCTGCCCGCACGGCCCACCTGAGAGACCTCACTGCCCACCATGAGAGCCTGCACAGCCCATCTGAGAGCTCCCACTGCTTGCACAGCTTGCCTAAGAGACCACACTGCCCAACTGATAGCCCCCGCTGCCCGCACGGCCCACCTGAGAGACCGTACTTCCCCCCCATGAGAGCCTGCGCAGCCCACCTGGGATCTGTGTGCGTGTCGTGCGGGATGTCAGAGGGGGAGGGACGGCTGGCAGCAATAACAGGGAAGCAAAACAAACAGCGGAGCCTCTTCATCTGGGATGTGTCACTGGCCCGGGCTACTGCTGTCACTGCAGAGCCTCCATATTTCTGTCACTCCGCTGACTGGCAGCACATTATCCCCTGTCCTCCTCTGGCTGCTCAGCATCTCCCTGGGGAGCCCGGCTGCCATCACTCTGCTACTATATGAGGGGAATTTAAACTTCCACTGCTGGTACTGCTCCCCGCTGCTGCAACTTCTCTCTGCAAGTTCTGTAACAGAAGGTCCCACCTGAGCACTTCCTGTTCCCTTCCTTACCCTGTACTTGATCCCTTCCCCACATGGGCGTATCTAGAAATCACAGGGCCACAGAGAAAAATTTCGAATGGGGCCCACCAAAAAGAAAAGAACCTACCTCCAGAACACGTTCACGTGCCTGCACTGTCTCCTGCTGGCTCTGACATCAGAGCGAAACAAGAGATCACTCCGCCACTAACTGCAGCAGAGCCCGCCAGAGACCCCGAACAGCCCACCTGAGACTGATCCTGAGCCCACCTGACACCCTGCTCATACCCGAGACCCTGCCAGTAGGAGTGTGTTGTACCCTGGGGCAGACTGACAACACAGGGAAATATGATTGGGGCACCCTGTTGCTCCTCCCACATACAAGATCCACCAGCATATACATTCGTGCACCCCCTGCATACCTCGCTTCCTACACTGTTCACCACGGGGAGCTGTCTGATCAGCTCCTGTTCAGGGTTTGAACCTGGGTCTCTGGCGCAGAAGGGCACAGACCTCGCCATTCAGCCACTGGAAGGACTTGGTTTCTGCTGCAGGTTTTTTGTACTCAGCAACTCTCCTTCCCAGATAGCGAGCAATTGAGCTGCAAGCTTGGAAATGACTCGCTAAACTATTGCTAGACTTGCCGAGCTTCACAATTTTGTTGCACAATTACAGCAAGTCTGCATTGCAAGTCTCCAGATCAACGTGCTTTGCAGAAGTGCTGCACACTCGCAGAGCTCTTGCCAAGACCTGCAGGACTCTTGCTGTAGACTTGCCAAGCAAATTTACTACAAATTCAAAAAGTGTCGCCTAAAACTTGTGCTGCGAGTGTTTGGAGTCTCTGCAGGCTGACGCTGCATTGCTGCTGCCGATTTGCCACCCGACTCTTCCTCTGAGCTGCGGGCACCTGTAAACAGACACAGGCTGCCCGCAGCTCAGAGGAAGATCCGGTTTCAGGCAGATGCGGCTGCCGTGGATCGCACTTACCAAGGACCTCGCAGCCGCATCTGCGAGAAAATTTAAAGTGCCGGTGTCAGCAGAGTGTCTTGTGTACGGGTGCCCGCTGGCTGGACACCCGTACTCAAGACGCCAAACCCGGACTGTCCGGTTGAAAACCGGACGGGTGGCAACCCTAGAGTGTTCTGCAAGTCTACAACCTGCCAGGAATGTGTGCAGCAAGTTAACAAGAATTACAATTTAACCCGGACACAAGTTATCCTTACTATCTGGGTTATGGACACTTTGGCTCCACCCGCCAACCAGCTGTAGAAGATCTGCAATTAGCTCAGGCTTTAAATACCGGTTACTTCCTGTGCTCTGAGCCTGTTGATTCGGGTTAGTTTCCTGTGTGAGCTGCCTCTGTGTTGTATGCTGGATTTACACCGTGACACTTGCCTGTTTCCTGACCGTTCTTCTGCCTGCTGATTTTGTACTTTGCTGCCCGGTCGTGTCAAGACCTCTGAACGCTTCCCAACTACTCTCCTGGATCCCGACTTTGTACCTCGCTGCCAGACTGTTGCCGACCCTGCCTGCCTGACCATGTCTTTGCCTTATCCTCAGCCTAAGATCCACCTCGGACTCAGCCTACTACAGGTGCGTTTCATAATCAACGGGCCAGTATGACAGTGGACCCTGCTGAGGTGGTGAAGGGCATTACATGCCAAGGACAATTGCTTGGTGCCCATGAGGCACATCTGTCTTCCCTGGACACTAAGGCCCCGTTCACACCTGAGCGTTTTACTGCGTGTTCCTACGCTCGGTAAAACGCGCAACAGGTGAAAACCCATGTTTGCCTATGGGCATGGTTCTCACCTGAGCGTTTTACCGCCCGTTCGATCGCGTGGTAAAACGCCATACGCCCAAAGAAGTACATGAGCTTCTTTGGGGCGTATTAACGCCCGTATCCCGCTGTTATCAGCCGGATACACCCTCGGAAACTCGCGTTTGACTCGCGTTTCTTTTACCGCAAATCGCTGCAAAATTCTTACAAGAGACACACACACACAGACAAAGATTGACCTACTTAGCTACATTTTACAGATACTATTCTTTTATTCATTTGAAGACTTTTGTATTGGACTATTATCTATCTATATATTTTTGTATGCTTTTGAACATTTTAGTGTTGTTTGATGACTTTATAGAACTAAATCGCTTATTTTTTGAACTAACTGGCCGTTTCAGCAAGTTTCTTATACGATCGCCTCAAGACACTTGGAAAATATAAGTGTCTTAAAATTCTAACATAATTGGTGAGCCAGCCTCTGCGAATCTTCCCCAGTTTTTTGGCGCCTACTTCCCTTGCTTGTTCAAAGGGGGAGGGAAGAAGAAGACTTGATTGTCCAAGCTTCTGGAGATCGTCGAATCTAAAGAAAGGAATGTTGGAACATTGCTCACTTTGACAACGTGGTATTTATTGGGAGAATCCATGATGAGTAAAGTTGACTCCGTTATTATGGATCACCCAAATATAACTTGGATGGATGGAATGGTATTATTCTGCATTGCTGTATAATGTACTGCTGGGAATTGTAGTCCTATATAGCTGGTGGTATTCTGCATTGCTGTATAATGTATTGCTGGGATTTGTAGTCCTCTGTAGCTGGTGCTCTCCTACTGCTCTCAACAACACAATATCCCACAAAAGGAAGTCACATGACCATGCCTGTAAAGCAACCTCCAAACCAGTGGTGTATTTTGGTTTGGGGCTGCCCTAGGCAAGACGAAACTCAGACACCCCCCACCCCCGGCCTCCTCCGTTCCTTGATTAGGCAGTCGAGGCTGTGGGATTGTGTGCAGCCCGGCTCACCTCACTGTTTTGGGGGCAGCATTTTTGCCGCCCCCCTTGAACGTGCCGCCCAAGGCACACACCTTGTTTGCCTTGCGGTAGATACGCCCCTGCCCCAAACCCCTTCTGATTGGCCAGAGAACAGTCACATGTCCAATGTTTAGTTTCGTTTGGAGCAAAATTCATACAGATACTAAATTTATTTAAAGGACCATTCAGATTCGTTCACATTCGGACATTTAGATACATTCAAAATGTCAAAATTTACCGGAATTCATATGAATACGCATTCATAACAGGGAAAAAATGACATGTCTAATAATCACTCGGCTGCAGCCACAGAACCGTCCTGTGGACCACATTACACGCGGCCTATGTGATTTACACGATCTCTGGGGAAGTCTTGGTCTGGGCTTCTCTGGAAAAAAATAGACATCCCAGTGACCAGCCATATTGCTGCATTTCTCGATCTCTTCCATAGAATCTTCCATGAGCCAGCTTGAGCTTCCTCTGCAGAAACTGCCCTTCCTATACCGCCACCAAGGCTCACTCGTGGCAGGACAGCACGACCATCCAGCTTTGAACTTTTGCTTGTGATAATGGAGCCCTGACGCCACCTTCTGGCAAGGTTTGGGTGAGTACATGAAAGAAATATTGGCTGGACACAGGATTCTCACTACTAGGTTACCTCCTCTACCTGGATAT
>NW_017308952.1:25782-27062 GCF_000935625.1 Nanorana parkeri | reverse complement strand
CCCCCCCACTGAAAATAGTCTTGACTATGATTTTTACATATGAATAAGCTGCAACTCATTCTCCCAAAAAAATGTCCGTGCATTGCGAGAGTGTTCGGGTTTCGCTGGAAGAAAAGGTGTATTGCACTGTGGTCTCTATTGGTGGATGAGATGACTGTACTGACCTCCCGTATTTGTCATCGCACATAAACCAGACGAATGTTGTTTGTTACTGTTTTTATTTTTTTATCTTCCATATAAAATTCCAAGAAAAATGATGTGAATAAAAAAATAGCTTTCCCTTCAGTATTGCACGATTGTACCGGCTCCTCTTCCTCTGAAGTCACTGCACACTGCGAGCTTCTCATAATGTACATTGGAAGCTGCAGCAAGTCAGACAGAGCTCCGCCTCCTTTCCTAGCTGGAGGACGCCCAGCATTGTCTAGCCCAGGGGTCTCAAACCTCCGGCCCTCCAGCTGTGGGTGAAACTACAAATCCCATGATGCATCTCTCTTCGGGAGTCATGTCTGTGAGAATCTTTCAAAGCCTCATGGGATTTGTATTTCTACCGCAGCTGGAGGGCCGGAGGTTTGAGACCTCTGGTCTAGCCCTTTCCTCCCCAGCCTGTCTGTCCCTGGCCCCTCCCCTTTAATTCATTGGATTTCATTTCTTTTCAACCATGTGGGCATGTATTGCAGATGCAGCCTGCCCGGGAACGCCCCCTCCTGACATCTACTCATCAAGGCATTTTGATATTTGCATAACTCCTCCCAAGAGCCCAGGCACAGAACAGGTTACAGTCCATGGGGGTCACGGGGCAGCAATCCCAGGCACAGAACAGGTTACAGTCCATGGGGGTCACAGGGCAGCAATCCCAGGCACAGAACAGGTAAAGTCCATTGGGTCATAGGGCAGCAATCTTAGGCACAGGTTAGGTGCACAGGGTCACAGGGCAGCACCACCCTCCCCACAGGGTGACAATGCTGCTGTTCAAGGGTGGCTCCATTGCTCCTCCGTAGATTGCATCCACCCTAAGGCAGGAAGTGTGTTACTGGCCGGATCACCAGGTGAAAATACATTTGAAAAAAAGCCTGGGAAAGAAAACTAATGCAGCCACCGCATGGACGCTCTGGTAAGCTGCACTATATTAAATTTTTGCTTTTTGGTTTAAATCGGTTTTAAAAACAGATCACTGAGGCTAAACACAAAGCCAAAAGAAGGACGCTTCCATGGCTACGTTTCGGCTGCCACCCCCAAAAGTGTGCTTTCATTGGGCAGAGAGATGGCAGTTAAGCAGGGCC
>NW_017308952.1:20436-25751 GCF_000935625.1 Nanorana parkeri | reverse complement strand
TGCCAAAACTACAAATCCCAAGATGCATCTGCCTCTGGGACTTATGTCTGTGGCTGTCAGAGCCTTGCAATGCCTCATGGGACTTGTAGTTCCAAAACAGCTGGAGTGCCAAGGTTCGCCATCACTGCTCTATACATTGATGGTCAGTGCTGGGAAGAATGCCACTTACATTGGTGGTCAGTGAGAAGAATGCTCCTTACATTGGTGGTCAGTGAGAAGAATGTTCCTTACGTTGGTGGTTAATGGGAAGAATTCTCCACACATTGGTGGTCATTGGGAAAAATGCTCTGTACATTGGTGGTCATTGGGAAAAATGCTCTGTACATTGGTGGTCAGTGGGGGGAAAAAAGGCTTTTTACATTGATGGTCAGTGAGAACAATGCACCTTACATTGATGGTGAATGGTAAGAATGCTCTCTACATTGGTGGTTGGTGGGAAGAATGCTCTTTTATATTCATGGTCAGTGGAAAGAATGTCCCTTACGTTGATGGTCAGCGGGAAGAATGCTCAGTGAAGTGTTCCAGGGCCGAACCTGGGGGGGGTATGTGCCATGGGTGCTGCTTTAGAAGGGGTGCCACTGGGTGTGTGGATAGAGAACATCTCCCTTGGGGGGGGGGAAACTCTGAGCCTTTGCCCCGGGGTGACAGAATGTCCAACTTCCCCGCTGCAGGTAAGGGAGCCGTGAAGTCAAGACCCAGTAACAGCATGAAACCGAATCAGAGAGGAGCACACGGGGGGCTTTTCTGGAGTCAGTAACAGCCGTCCTGCAGTGTCGGCCCCGAGGCTTTTGGTAAGTTTGACTTGAAGTTCGGGGGGGGTCACATGATTGTAGAATAGATTGGTCTGATAAAACAGTTCTAGGTCAGGAAATGTTCAAGAATACGTCTTCTGCCGAGGTTCCGTGCTTCCGGCGCAGTGCTCGTCTTCTCGCGCGTCCCTTCCTTTCATCACTCGGCCAATTGGCCCCGGAGAGGTTTCATCCGTGATGTCATCAAACCGCTCATAAAACCTGCGCAAAATGAATATAAAAACGTCTCTTTATTTTATATCTAAGCACATTATTATTTATTAAAATGATTAACAATCACCGCAACCTAATTCCACAAAACACTTTCCATTCATTCACATAGAGACAAAATATCCAATAACTATATTCCAGTCTCTTATCTGCTGAGTGTAGAGGAGCCCACCGAGTCCTCCACGTCGGTCATTATTTCCCTGTGCGAGGCCGACTATAGACGACTCAATAGAAGAAGGTGAGTCTCCTAAATTCTGACCACTGCTTGCAATTATTGGGCTTCTTTCAGTGGCGTCCCAAGGGGGGTGCGACCCGCACCCGGGTGACACCATCGGAGGGGGTGACACCAAAAGGACTGACAGTCATTTTGGTGACACCCCCTCTGAAAAGTCGGGCACTAGGCCGTGGGCCGAGAGCCCGACAGTAATACCGTGTTTCCCCGAAAATAGGACACTGTCTTATATTTTTTTTGGCTGAAAAAAACCACACTCAGTCTTATTTTCGGGGAAGGTCATATTTTTTTTTCTATCCAAAGTTAATGCAAATCCAAATTAAATCATCCAAAGTGGCAAAGTTAAGAATAAGGTGATCAGGGCAATCAGGGGTGTCGTACCTTTCCAATCGCTGGCCAGAATGGGGGAAGCGCGCTTTCACTATGGATTCCTCACAGGCGGAGTGCATTTGGTATCACTCCGCCTGTGACAGGAGGCGGGGCTATAGAGGAGGCATCGGCTTATGCGGCTCTGCTCCCTCCGCTGCCGCCTCGCTTCCTTTGGCACCGCTGATTCTCTCCCACGGCTCTTCAGGTTCCCCCTTTATGCCACCACCGGCCCTGGGGATGGTCACAACTAGGTCTTATTTTCGGGGAAACAGGGTAAATGTCACCAAAACATGACATGACGTTCCAATAAACAAACTCCTTGGACTGCAATACTGGTTGTGTGCTGGTGACATTTATTCATCTTTATGCTGTGTGGCGGCGCCATCCGCAGGTCACTACAAGCACAAATTCAACTTTGGGTTTTTCCAGGTAGGAATGCGACAAGGTATCTTTTTGTTTGTCTCCTCTCTCTGCCAGCGCCCATCACCAAGATGGCCGTCGGCAGGTACACAAAGATGGTCGCGCATTCGCGTTGACGTCACGGCGGGGTGTCACCCGGTACCCGCTCCGGGTGACAACCGGCCTCGGGACGCCCCTGGTTTTATTTGTAATGTTACGGGTCTATAATCAGCTTCCCAGGGAGATATTGAAGTTGGCCCTTATCCTTCACATTTCTATTTAGAAGAGCGAGGATCAGAACTACCACAATACACCTCAGTCACCATCATTGCCGGTTCCAGCACTCAGTTAAGTTGGGTCAGGTAGCAGCTAGCATGCTCATGTATTGGTGTCGGAACATACACATGTGAGTGTTCTGGGTTGTCACCCGTCACATACATTCTTCATCATTACCGTGTGACCTGCGATCTGCTCGTGATTACCCGTTGTCTCTTGTTACCGGCACCACTTGGCCTGTGATCTGCTTCTGGACTCTACCTGAACTTCTGCCTTGCTGTTGCTGGCCTCTTCTAATTCTTCTTACCACAAGTCTGCCTTAGGGTTGCCGGCCCGGGTCTGTTTCACTGACCACAAGTCTGCCTTAGGGTTGCCGGCCCGGGTCTGTTTCACTGCCCACAAGTCTGCCTTAGGGTTGCCGGCCCGGGTCTGTTTCACTGACCACATTGCTGCCTTAGGGTTGCCGGCCCCGGTCCGTTTCACTGACCACAATGCTGCCTTAGGGTTGCCGGCCCGGGTCTGTTTCACTGACCACAATTCTGTTGCTCATCATCATCAGCTCCTTCTCATCACACGCTGCCTCCGGACTCACACAAGCGACTACATTCATGTTCCTCCCATTGCACCATGTGCTGGATTTTACCGGCGCCCCTCCCCAGGGTACACTAAGCCCTCCGATGAGGAAATCGCGCAGATAAACAAAGACGTGTACCTGTTGTCCCATGCCGGATCGATCACAGTGCTGTTATCACTGCCGCCAGGATGCAGATTTCGGTAGTTGTCTTCCTCCATAACCGCTGCAACCGGAATAATACAAATAACAATTACAATGAGAATTTAGTCATTTTAGCTTCTGAATCTCAACATCGTGCAGAGTGACCGCGCGGCAACCTGAGGAACCAACGTATTGATGTGTGTGGGCCGCTGCAACCTGTATTGTTTTATAGAAGAGCTCCTTACGTGTAGAAAACTGACCCTTTCAGTGTGGCTACCTCTGCACTGCAAGGGGTTAACTGCTCCTTTTTGTTAGGGTTTTTTGGTTACGGGTCCAGATATTTTGCTTTCGGTACTTGCCGATACCAAGTACCGATACTGGTGCTTCCGCTGGCATGGAGCCGGCTTCCTGGGCAATCAGGAAGCTGGGGGGTCGGGTAATGACTTGCCACCCTGCTTCCTGATTGGCCGGGAAGCCGCCACCATGCTACCTTGTCACTTGGTGATGAGGGAACATGGAGCCGGCTCCATGTTGTTTGGGCGGCTTCATTGTGCTTTCCCCGGGAAACCGGCTTCCCAGCCAATCAGCATCGAGCCAGCTTCCCTGCCAATCAGGAAGCTGGGGGGCGGGTAATGACTTGCCACCCTGCTTCCTGATTGGCCGCAAAGCCGCGTGACCAAGTGACAAGGTAGCATGGTGGCGGCTTCCCGGCCAATCAGGAAGCAGGGTGGCAAGTCATTACCCGCCCCCCAGCTTCCTGATTGGCAGGGAAGCTGGCTCGATGCTGATTGGCTGGGAAGCCGGTTTCCCGGGGAAAGCACAATGAAGCCGCCCAAACAACATGGAGCCGGCTCCATGCTCCCTCATCACCAAGTGACAAGGGAGCATGGAGATGGCTAGTCAGGAAGCCGGGCGGCGACTCATTGCACGCTCCCTAATGGGACGTCCGGTAACAGTATTCGGTATCGGCGAGTACTGAAAGATAAAAATATTGGTACTGGTACTCGACACCGGTATCGGTGCATCCCTAGTGACAACCCTTGCCAGATTGTTCTGCCATCTGTGTCCCATTGGGGAGATTTCCCTTCGCTTCCCGTCCTATAGACACCACAGGAAGTGACAGGATATCCCTCAAAGGTAAGATTCTCCCCCTATTGAACAGTTGTCACCAAAACAATAGAGGGGAAGTCTTCCGATGGGGACAGTTCTGGTGTCATCACTTCCTGTTCTGGTGTCATCACTTCCTGTTCTGGTGACAATGGTCACCAGGACAGATGTCGGGTCACAGACAGCAATAAAACCTGACGGGGGGGTATAACCCTTCCACGCTCCATCCAAATGGTTTCCCCTTCAGATTCACCTCAATGTCTGATCGCAGATGTTAGAAAAGGAAAACGAATGAGAGGAACGGAGATTTTGGTAAAAAATAGACAATAATACTACAAATCTCATCCGCCATGACAGGAAGTGGAGAGGAATGAGGGGGAGGGGTTACTAATAAAGAGGACCTGTATGTGCCGAGCGGCGGCTTCCTCTTCCTTCTCTTGATCTGGAGTCCGAGAATCCGCTCCCAGTGCTGACCACAGCTCCATCCCCCGCTCCAGACTGGGATCCATTCTCACTGGTGGAGGAGGAATCATTGTGGATGGGCCGTCCATATCCCACCTCCATGACACTCAGGGGAACATCTTCCATCTTGTAATCCGTCTGTAAATAGGAAACTCGGATCAGGGGATGGTGCGGGATCATAATATAAAGCCCCTCAGGGCCCCGGGGCCCATTTACAGTTCTCACTCCCTTCTACTTGTATTATCTTTCCTGCTGAGAGATCTTCAGGTCCAGCGATACTCTGGCAGCATAAATCTCAGCTGGCCGCTGTCAGTATACCCGAACAGAGCCGGCAGCTGATTGGCTGCTGGCTCTGTTCATTCGATGAATTTTCCCACTGGCTCCTTCAGTCAGCGTCAGTGCACAGGAACCCGGACGAAATTCGCACAGTGGGGGCCGCTATGGCACCCTTTGGCCTGGCATCCCTCAATCAGCTGATAGCGGCCCCCACTGTGCGAATTTTGGCTGCTTCCTGAAGAACTGACCAAAATTTGCATAATGTGTGGCCGGCTAGAGAGTCGTAGAGATGCAACTAAGCCCGTGATTGGGTGAAACACGTCAGAAGAGGCGGAGCCTGAGTGGGACAATAGCAGTGTAGTACAAGCTTCTGAGTCGGTGGTGGGGGAGGAGAGGTGGGCACAGGGGCAGAGGGAGAGGTGGCAACAGACAGTGGCAGAGGGGGAGAGAGCCGGAGGGC
>NW_017308952.1:17249-20130 GCF_000935625.1 Nanorana parkeri | reverse complement strand
GGCACAGTGGAAGAGGGGGAGAGTCGGGGGGGGCACTGAAAAATGCATGAAGTGAATGCAGAGGACGTGGTGAGACTTCCTGAGCCGGGAGCAATTCTCTCCTGACGTAGCCCTTACATCCCTGGCAGTGAAAGGGTTAAACAAGATGGCCGGCTGCCTGTGTAGAGCGAGCGCTCGCAGTGTGGTCGGGGTCTCTGTATACAGATTCGGAAATACAGATTATTGCAGCTTTATGATCATTCATTCATCCTGAAATATATGTTTTCATGGAAGCTGCGTAAGAGTCCGACGTGGACCCGGGAGCAGTCCCGGTATAGCAGAGCGCAGAGGAGGGAAAAGAAGCCGCTCACTATATGTGCTGACATGACAAGCAGCATGCTGATAGAAGGAGAAAGCAGAGTGACATTGAGATGAGCTCATCTGCTTCTTCTTTTTTTGGCCAATCACAGGCTGGGGGGCGGGTTCATGACAGCCTGGGCTCAGAATATGTGTGTTAAATGATGTCGGCTGTCATTCAGTGTAGAAGACAGCGACACCTTATGGTGGAGAATAAGTACCACCATTGGGGGGGAGGGACGGCTCCGGACCGAGTGTGAGAATTGCAGCAATATAATAGGCTGCGTTTATCTTGTATTGCATTTCTGCTCTATTATTCCCTTTTGTCCCCGTTCACACCTTTGCGTTTTGGCGCATGCGCGTCCGAATGCAAAACAACGCGCACGTCACAGGGACACACCTAGACCAGCGAGCCCGTTCACATCTATCTGCTGCGTTGCACTTTGAAATATAAGACATGTCTGTGTTTTGGGGCATGATACATCACAAAACGTGTAGTGAAAAGACAGGTGGGCAAATTCTGGCCCTCGAGCTGTGTTGAAACTACAAATCCCATCATGCATCTGTTTCTAGGCGCCATGTCTGTGGCTGTGAGAGTCTTGCAGTGCCTCATGGGATTTGTAGTTCCACAACAGCTGGAGTTGGCTCACCTCCTGCCATACAGGATTACAGAAACACACAACACCCAGACAGATGTAAACGTGATCACAGCGGCCGGTGTGCTCAGGGACGGAGAGAGGACCGGAAACACAACAAAACTTGTTACATTGTTACCGACAATTTATAGCGCCAGAAACACAAGGCTTCCTCTCTGTGCCATATAAGGAGGTGAGGGGGCGGGTTTGAAAGGCGGGAACATGGGCGCGGCTTCTATTTCGCGGATACTGATTGGTCCTGGTCGGGGGCGGGACCTTGAAGGAGCTCATTAATATAGCATCTTGGCGGGAGAGTGAGGTGAACGCGGGAATGTGGTGAGGAGAGGGCGGGGAGGAGGATGGAGAGAAGCGGCGGGAGAAGGTGTCCCGGTGTCCGGCTGCTGGCAGGAACATGGAGGGCGCGGCATGAGGAGACATGAAGCAGAGGGAGTAACGCCAATTACTACTATGCAGCACTCTGGTTGCTATGGGTTACTAATTGGGGCAGTGGGGTTGGTTGTTATGGGTTACCACTCTGGAGTCTGCTGTTTGCTAAAGGGTTCTTCTTGAGAGCAGTCTGCATGGTGGTTGCTATGGGTTACTACTTGGGAGCAGCTTGCTTGCTGTGAGTTACTAAGGTGCAGTCTGTTGCTATGCCGAAGTTGTCTGCTTGGATGGTTGCTATTGATTACTGCTTGGTTGCTATGGGATACTACTAGAAGCAGGCTGCTTGGTTTGTTGCTATAGTTTAGTACTTGAGAGCACTTTGGTTGTTATGTGTTACTAAGGTGCAGTCTGTTGCTATGCAAAGTGGTTGGCTTGGGTGGTTGCTATGGGTTACTGCTTGGGAGCGGTCTGGTTGCTTGCTATGGGTTACTGCTTGGGAGTGGTCTGCTTAGTTGCTAAGGGTAACTGCCTGGGAGCGGTCTGTATGGTTGCTATGGGTAACTGCCTGGGAGCGGTCTGTATGGTTGCTATGAGTATTTGCCTGGGAGCGGTCCGGTTGGTTGCTGTGGGTAACTGTGTTTTTGGGGGGGGGGTCGGGCTCTTCGCCCCCTGGGCACCCCACAAGGCATTGCGCACCTTGTGAAGTCCTGATTGGGACAGGTGTATTGCTTTAACCAATCACAGCGCAGTGCAGTGAAGAGCCATGATTGGGTGATGTAATGATGACTCTGCCCAATCACGGCTGACCTGTCAGTTGATGGACAAATGTAAACAGTTGGGCGGAGCTAGCTGTCAGCGCTGGCTCCGCCCAATTGTTTATATGTAGCGCCATCTGTCATGTTGTCCTGCGGCGGGGGTTTTTTTTTTTTTTAATTTGATTTATTTTTTACTTTGTTGCGTCGCCGTGGACAACGCTGGACATTTTTTGGGGGTATTTTGTTATTAAAGGAATCGTCAACAATCCTTTTTTGCTTTTTCAAATAAAGCATTTTTTTAATTTTTTTTTTGTCAACTTTTTAACCACTTCAAGTCCAGATGTTTACACCCCCTTCCTGGCCAGGCCATTTTTCAGTGTTCAGCGCTGCGGTACTTTGACGTTTATTCCGTCATGCAGCGCTGCACTGAAATGAATTTTATACCATTTTTTGGGGACAGATAGGGCTTTATTTTGGTGGTATTTATTCACCACTACGGGTTTTATTTTTTATTATAAATAGGAAAAATTACTGAAATTTTGGAAAAAAAACGTTTTTTGTAACATTATGTTAGGAAACATTTATTATTACCCAGTTTTTTGGTCAAATATAAAAGATCAGGTCACGTCGGTTAAATAGACACCAAACATGTCAAGCTTTAAAATTGCGCGCACCCGCGACATCGCAGAAAACGACGGCAACCAAAATTGGCCATAGGCGACACTTTAAACGTTTTTACCGCTCATCAGTTTAGTGTTATCAGTGATT
>NW_017308952.1:14499-16927 GCF_000935625.1 Nanorana parkeri | reverse complement strand
GGGGGGGGGGGGACACACCCGATCGGCACCCCATACATGCGATCGGCCGGCACTACAGCCGGCGGATCGCATGTATATTAACGAGCATCGCTGCCCGTTTTTAAATTCCGGCCATTTCCCGCTCGCGCGCGCCTGGTGGCGTGTCTGAGCGGACGTCTAGAGACGCCCGCTCAGATCGAGAGAGCTCCTGGCCGGCCGTTTTTTTACTACGGCCGGCCCGGAGGCAGTTAAACTTGTATTTAACCCTTTGGTGAGGTGGGTGCATTCACAAGGGGGGCATCTGGGTACCCTGATGTGAATAAGCCCCCCGCCCTGCCCACAGACCCCCCACAACCAACACCCCAGGGCTTGTGGGGGAAGAGGCCCCTGTCCCCATCAGCACGGGGACAAAATGCTTTTCCTGGGGCGACCCTCCCAGTGCCCAGGGCATGTGGCCTGATCTAGCTGGGGGTGCGGGCGCTTGCTTGCTCGTGTCCCCTTTCCTGCCCTGTCAGGCCTGTGCTCGGATCAAGTGTCTGGTATGGAATTTTAGGGGGGGACCCCACATTTTCTTACCCCATTTTTTGGGATGGCATCTCTCCTTCAAATTCCTACCAGACCTTAAAGTGACAACCACTTGCCGGCCAGGAGCTCTCTAGATCTTTAGACGTCCGCTCAGCCACGCCCCCTGCGCTGGGCGAGCGGGAAATGCCCGATATTTAAAAACCAGCAGTGGTGCCCATTAATATACAAGCGATCCGACGGCTATAGACCCCGGTATGTGCGCCCCCTCTGCGGCTCCCCCTGTCACGCTGGTCCTGGGCTCCGGTGCGAGCCCGGGACCAGCATGGCGCCTGTGTCACAGGGGATCAGAGGGAGGTCGGTACACCACCTCCGGTCCCCTCTCCGCTGCCGGAATGCGGAAGTGGTGTATATGACATCACTTCCGCATTCTCGTGTCACTCTCCAGCTTCAGATGCTGGAGAGAAGCTGATGGAGCAGATCTGTGCTTCATCAGCTTCTTCAGGGGGGTCCTAGGTGACAGGAGTCTTGAAGACCCCTGATGTCTCCATAAAGAGGACCTGTCATATATTTTGCTATCACATAGGGGGTTTTCTTAGCCCCCCTCTGTGATAGCAATAAAGTTAAGTAAAAAAAAAAATAGGACAACATTTTTTTTTAAGTTTAACCCCAAAAATGTAAAGTTACAAAAAAAAAAAAAATTTCATTTTTTTTTTTTTTTTAAAGGCCCCCCCCCCCATACATACACTCATGCAAACAGGCGTCGGGGGCGCATATGTGCGAAAACGACAATTGTCGCACATGTTGCATATCGCCGCGAACGTGGCAGTGAGAGCAATAAGTCTACGGCCATCAATCACCGATCATACTAAACTGATGAGCTGTAAAAGCGTCACCTATGGCCCCCCCCCCTCCCCAGTGGGGATTAAATACCACCAAAAGAAAGCTCTGTGTCCCCAAATAATGGTATAAAATTCATGTCAGCGCAGCGTTGGAATTAAATGTCAAAGTACTGCGGCGCTGAACACTGAATAATGGCCGGGGCAGGAAGGGGGTGTAACACCGCAGTCAGCAAGTGGTTAAAGGTGAACTATGAGGGGGGGAGGGGTGCTTTTCCCTCAGCCTCATAGTTCTAGCTGACCTGTGACAATGAGACTGTCACAGGTCGGCTCAGTAGATCGGGAGGTGAGCGAACACATACCGGCGTTCGCTCACCTCTCGATCCTGTCACAGCTCTCTGCTGTGACAGGGGGAGGGGCTGGATTCCCCGCTCCGATCCTCCAGCGCTGACTGGCGGAATGGGAGGGGGCGGGTACAGCTGGTTCCGCCTCTAGAT
This sequence comes from Nanorana parkeri, assembly GCF_000935625.1. Lineage (NCBI taxonomy): Eukaryota > Metazoa > Chordata > Amphibia > Anura > Dicroglossidae > Nanorana > Nanorana parkeri. Next base: position 15,090 of record NW_017308952.1, on the reverse strand, counting down.
AGGCAGAGCCAGCTGTCACTCAACGCAGCTGGGCGGATCCAGACATCGATGTCGGGATCCGCTCCAGCGTCTCAGTATACCGCGAGCTGTAGCTCCCTATATACTGAGCTTAGGGTGAGGGGAGGACGCTAGTTTGTGTCCTCCCGTTACCCTAAGGAGAACTATGGGGAGAAGCCCTGACCCCATACTTCTCTAAAGTTGAAAATGTTTCCCTCCCCCCATGTTAGTGTCAGCACTCACCTTACCTGATGTCTCTTATTCCGATCTTCTTCTTTCCTGTCCCTTTCATCTGTCCCTCCAGCGGTGCGACGGGTCCCGGATCCAGCGCTGACACCTCTCTGCTAGCAGGCACTGACTGTCCCGCGGTGTCTGCATGCGGCGGGTGCACGCCGTCCATAGACTTACCTTGCGTCTCTCCTCGTCTCCCGGCCGAAAATCTGAACGGCGCGCCCGCCCCAAGATGCTTAGCCGCCCGAGCAGTTTCGGATACTCGGCGCGGGAGCGCGCAGCGATAACGGGGGTAAGTTTAAACCGCTTGTGAAGGTTTTTTTTTTTTGCCGGCTGGGGAGCGGGCTGGGGATGTTTTTTGCG
>NW_017308952.1:13260-14344 GCF_000935625.1 Nanorana parkeri | reverse complement strand
GTTGCTATGGGTTACTGCTCGGGAGCACTCTGCTCGGTCTGTTGCTATGGGTTACTGCTCGGGAGCACTCTGCTCGGTCTGTTGCTATGGGTTACTGCTTGGGAGCACTCTGCTCGGTCTGTTGCTATGGGTTACTGCTCGGGAGCACTCTGCTCGGTCTGTTGCTATGGTTTTCTACTCTGTGGCAGTCTGTTTGGATGGTGGGATGCTATTGCGGAAGCAGTCTGCTTGTTAGTTGCTATGGGTTATTGCTTTTGGATAGCGGGTTGCTATGTGGAAGCGGTCTGCTTCAAGCAGGGGTGTGGAAATTTTTGAAAAAACTACTTGTCCAAGGGCTAAAGCGGGGGGCCAAATCTACTTGTCCCAATACAACAAAAAAAAGTTTTAAAAGTTTAAAACTAGGGATGCACCAATACCAGTTTTTGGGTATCGAGTACCGATATTTAGCTTTCGGTACTCACCCGTTGGCATGGAGCCGGCTCCCCGGGCAATCAGGAAGCTAGGCAAGCGGGTAATGAGATGCTACCCGGCTTCCTGACTGCCAGGGAAGCCGACTCCATGTTGTTTGGCCGGCTTGATTGTGAATGGCTGGGAGGCCTGCTCCATGCCAACGTAATGACCTGATTGGCCGGGAAGAAGGCTCGATGCTGCTTGGCGGCCTATCGGCAAGGAGCTGGACCACGCTGACCAATGAGTGCTTGCAATTTGCCAGTAAAATTCAAAATGCATCGGGCAGGAATGCGCTTGACAGTACGGGGTAAGGACTGTTTGCAGAAAGCTTATAGCTGGGGGGGGTAGAAGAGATCGGGCCAGATTTGATCGGGTAATTCCATTTTCCCGTATTACCTGGAAAAGTGAACTTACCCTTTAATGTGTGTGTGTGTGTGTGTGTGTGTGTTCTGCTGCCGCCCAGGTACCACAATATGGCACACAGTGAAATGGCAGCAGGACTCAACGCACACACACAACTTCCTATGCGTGTATTTATTTGTATGCAGATGGCAGGGGCAGCAGAGTTGGCTTTAATTTTTTTTTTTTTTTACTTTGTCACTTATTTTTTTTAATTTTTATATATTTTATTATA
>NW_017308952.1:6263-8837 GCF_000935625.1 Nanorana parkeri | reverse complement strand
TTTTTTGCCGGCTGGTGAGCGCGCTGGGAATGTTTTGTGCGGTGTAAAGCTCTCCCATGCGTGCGTCCTGCGTTGTAGCTGCTGATGAGTGCGTTTGCCATTTGTTTTGCTCGACTACTTGGGAGCTGTCTGCTTGTTGGTTGCTATGGGTTACTGCTCGGGAGCACTCTGCTCGGTCTGTTGCTATGGGTTACTGCTTGGGAGCACTCTGCTCGGTCTGTTGCTATGGGTTACTGCTCGGGAGCACTCTGCTCGGTCTGTTGCTATGGTTTTCTACTCTGTGGCAGTCTGTTTGGATGGTGGGATGCTATTGCGGAAGCAGTCTGCTTGTTAGTTGCTATGGGTTATTGCTTTTGGATAGCGGGTTGCTATGTGGAAGCGGTCTGCTTCAAGCAGGGGTGTGGAAATTTTTGAAAAAACTACTTGTCCAAGGGCTAAAGCGGGGGGCCAAATCTACTTGTCCCAATACAACAAAAAAAAGTTTTAAAAGTTTAAAACTAGGGATGCACCAATACCAGTTTTTGGGTATCGAGTACCGATATTTAGCTTTCGGTACTCACCCGTTGGCATGGAGCCGGCTCCCCGGGCAATCAGGAAGCTAGGCAAGCGGGTAATGAGATGCTACCCGGCTTCCTGACTGCCAGGGAAGCCGACTCCATGTTGTTTGGCCGGCTTGATTGTGAATGGCTGGGAGGCCTGCTCCATGCCAACGTAATGACCTGATTGGCCGGGAAGAAGGCTCGATGCTGCTTGGCGGCCTATCGGCAAGGAGCTGGACCACGCTGACCAATGAGTGCTTGCAATTTGCCAGTAAAATTCAAAATGCATCGGGCAGGAATGCGCTTGACAGTACGGGGTAAGGACTGTTTGCAGAAAGCTTATAGCTGGGGGGGGTAGAAGAGATCGGGCCAGATTTGATCGGGTAATTCCATTTTCCCGTATTACCTGGAAAAGTGAACTTACCCTTTAATGTGTGTGTGTGTGTGTGTGTGTGTGTTCTGCTGCCGCCCAGGTACCACAATATGGCACACAGTGAAATGGCAGCAGGACTCAACGCACACACACAACTTCCTATGCGTGTATTTATTTGTATGCAGATGGCAGGGGCAGCAGAGTTGGCTTTAATTTTTTTTTTTTTTTACTTTGTCACTTATTTTTTTTAATGGGGTTGAGACTGGTGGCCCACCAACCCGAAGGCCGTGGACCATTTCCTTTGGGGACCTGCCGAAACAGGTCCCCCTCAGTACTAGGCAAGTGGGATCTCCCGAAGAGAAACCCCCCTCCTGGGTGGGAGGAGACAGAGAACTCCGTTCGAGGCACAGAATCTCCTCCCAGCGTCAGCAATAGGCCCCCGAAGAAACCTGCACCTTCAGCATCTGTGGGTCAAAGATTTAAAATAAAAAAGTGCCAAACGTGCATAGAGTGCTTAAATAATCTAAAGTGCCAGCGCACCACTCTGACAGGCCTTAGGGGCCGGAGTGCAAAAATATTGCCCCCAGACTAGCCATAAGGCCTGTCCAAGAGGCGAAGTGCAGAAAATATGCAATGTGGTGTGTGACCGAGTGCACAGTGAGTCAATGTGGGGTCCCATACCCATGTGACTTTCTGCGCACCCCTGGGACGCCACCCCCAGGGGGCACAACACCACGGGCTTCTGCCGCCTCCCAACCCTCCAGCCTCGACCAAGCTTCGCATCTTATTCAGTCAGTAGGCAATAGTGCCGAGGAAACTCCCCCCCTCCTCTAAAAGGGAGTCGCCTCAAGCACCTACCTTCACCCCTGAGAGTACTAGGCGACCGTCCGTCCCAAGGACAGTCCATGCCTTTCCCCTCTGGAACTGATAAGAACAGATACTACACTTGATCTTAGCCAAAAGGCAGTTCCTGACAGCTGAGACAGGTGGCGCTGTGATGGCACAGAGCAGATGAAGAAAGGAAGTTCTTCGTCTGCTCTGCGGGGGCTCTATGGTGAGCTCCCGTGCCGTGGTGACAGGTCCACCATAGGATCGGGGGACACCCGAAAAACCACGGCGGGGGGCGGACAGGACCGCCGATTCTCGCTTCATACAAGTGATCCGATTAGATCACTTGTATGAAAACGAGCGGCGGCTCCCACTGTACATTCAGCTCTGCCTGTCCGGAGCCGGGCTGAATCGCCCGGCGCCCGAAACTGCCTGTCCCGGGCGTCGGGCGATAGGAATTCCACACCCCTGTGCTTGGTTACCATGGGGTTACTCCCCGGGAAGCAGTCTGCTTGTTGGGTTGCTATGGGTTTCTATTTGGTGGCAGTCTGCTTGGATGGGGGGGCTTGCTATGTGGAAGCAGACTACTTGTTGGTTGCTATAGGTTACTACTCAGAAGTCTGCTTGGTTAGTGAATTGCTACTCGGCAGCAGTCGTCTCAGATGGTCGCTCTGGGCTACTCCCCGGGAGCAGTCTGCTTGGATGGTTGCTATGCGGAAGCGGTCTGCTTGGTTGCTATGGGTTACTCCCCGGGAGCGGTCTGAGTCTATCGCCTCAGGAGCAGTCTCAGATGGCTGCTATGGGTTAGTAAGGAGAAGTCAGCTTGGATGGGGG
>NW_017308952.1:3528-5613 GCF_000935625.1 Nanorana parkeri | reverse complement strand
CGCGGGGGTGGGTGGTGGGGTGTCCAGGCGGAAGCGGTCTGCTTGGTTGCTATGGGTTACTCCCCGGGAGCGGTCTGTATCTCCTCCCTGGCTTGTTGCTCTTCATGTGATGTATACAGGACAGGTGGGACGGTCCGGGGGGAGTATACAGCTCCCCTCCCCGTGTCACATGACAATGGAATGTTGTGTGTACATCGCGCCCCCCTGTGTGTCCCCCGCCATCCCTCCCATCCCCCCTCCACGGGGCCCCGTACTCACCTGTCAGATGGCGGCGTCTCTCCCAGTCTGAACTTCCCGCCAACACTGATCCCATGTGACTGGTATTGTTGACGTCTGAGCCGACAGGGCGCCGCCCCCCTTCCCCGATGTGATAGGCTTGTAATTGCTGTGGGGGGGAGGGACCTGTCACTGTTGCCATGACTGACTTATTTATTATTATTCTGTACAGGAAATGGACGATTCCTCTACTTCCTGCCCAGAGGAGGTCACCAGTCATGGCGGAGGGAAGGATCTCAGTGACTGGACATTAACCCCCCTGTGACCCCTGACCTGTGTGTCGTAGTGTAGTCACCGCTCCAAGCTCAACCCCAGGAGCGCTCTGCTTGTTCGGTTGCCATGGGTTACTGCTCAGTGGCAGCCTGCTTGGATGGTGGGTTGCTATGCTGAAGCAGTCTGGTTGCTATGGGTTACCGAGGAGGAGTCTGCTTGGATGGTGGGTTGCTATGCTGAAGCAGTCTGGTTGCTATGGGTTACTGAGGAGTCTGCTTGGATGGTTGGTTGCTATGGGTTAATGCTTGGTTGCTATGTGTTTCTATTTGGTAGCAGTCTGCTTGTTAGTTGCTATAGGTTACTATTCAGGAGTACTCTGCTTGTAGGTTACTGCTCGGGTGCATTCTGCTTGTTGGTTGCTATGGGTTACTAAGATGTTGTCTTGGATGGTGGGTTACTGTTCGGAAGCAATCTGCTTGGTTGGGTGGTTGCTAAGGGTTACTGCTTTGGAGCAGTTTGGTTGCTATGATTTACTAAGGAGAAGTCTGCTTTGGATGGTGAGTTGCTATGCGGAAGCGGTCTGCTTGGTTGGTTGCTATGGGTTACTGCTCGGGAGCGGTCTGCTTGGATGGGGGGGTCGCTATGGGTTACTGCTTGGGAGCGGTCTGCTTGGATGGGGGGTCGCTATGCAGAAGCAGTCTACTTGTTGGTTGCTATGGGTTACTCCCCGGGAGCGGTCTGAGTCTGTATCTCCTCCCTGGCTTGTTGCTCTTCATGTGATGTATACAGGACAGGTGGGACGGTCCGGGGGGAGTATACAGCTCCCCTCCCCCTCCCGGTGTCACATGACAATGGAATGTTGTGTGTACATCGCGCCCCCCTGTGTGTCCCCCGCCATCCCCCCTCCTCAGGGGCCCCGTACTCACCTGTCAGATGGCGGCGTCTCTCCCAGTCTGAACTTCCCGCCAACACTGATCCCATGTGACTGGTATTGTTGATGACGTCTGAGCCGACAGGGCGCCGCCCCCTTCCCCGATGTGATAGGCTGATGACTGTCATGTGGACGAGACCTGTCACTGTCATGCAGAGTCAGCTGACCTGCTCGGCTTTCGTGACCGACTGTGATGTATTTATTTATTATTCTGTACAGGAAATGGACGATTCCTCTACTTCCTGCCCAGCCGGCCGCACACCCTCCCACGGCTGAGGGGGTCACCAGTCATGGCGGAGGCAAGGAGCTCAGTGGCCGCACATTACTTCCCCCTCAATGACCCCGGACCTGTGTGTTGTAGTGTAGTCACCGCTCCTGGGAGCAGTCTGCTTGTTCAGTTGCTATGGGTTACCGCTCGGGTGCAGTCTGCTTGGTTGGATGCTAAGGGTTACTGCTTGGGAGCAGTCTGGTTGCTATGGGTTACTAAGGAGAAGTCTGCTTGGATGGTGGGTTGCTATGCGGAAGCAGTCTGCTATAGGTTTTTGCCCGGTTGCCTAGGGTTACTACTTGAGAGCAGTCTGCACGGTGGTTGCTATGGGTTACTAGGGAGCATCTGCTTTGGATGGTGGGTTGCTATGGGTTACTGCTTGGGAGCACTCTGAGTA
>NW_017308952.1:2151-3509 GCF_000935625.1 Nanorana parkeri | reverse complement strand
ACCAAGCCCCTCCCCCCGTGATGGACTACAATCTCAGGTTTAGTTTTACTCATTTGTATTGTGATTGTAGTCCACCCCCGGCAGGGAGTTTGGAGCAGTGACTACACTACAACATGCACAGTGACCATGGGGAACAAATGTAGTCACCCTCCAGAAGGACGGTGTCAGATTGGAGGATCCACAAATAGGATACATTGGGGTCAGAGTTCAGGGACTGGGAGGGTTTTCTAGGATTGAACTCCGGAGTGTGACCTCCGCTCCATCATCGGAGTGCAGAGGGGACATTGGGAGTCTCATAAACCCCCCGATGATGTCACCACCCATGTGCCCTCACAAGGAAGTGAGGAGGGGCAGGAAGTGAGGAGGGGAAAGCGGTCGAGGGGCAGGAAGTGAGGAGGGGAAAGCGGTCGAGGGACAGGAAGTGAGGAGGGGAAAGCGGTCGAGGGTCAGGAAGTGAGGAAGTGAGGAGGGGAAAGCGGCGAGGGGCAGGAAGTGAGGAGGGGAAAGCGGCGAGGGGCAGGAAGTGAGGGGCAGGAAGTGAGGAGGGGAAAGCGGCGAGGGGCAGGAAGTGAGGAGGGGAAAGCGGTGAGGGGCAGGAAGTGAGGAGGGGCAGGAAGTGAGGAGGGGAAAGCGGTGAGGGGCAGGAAGTTTGGCTGACTCTGCAGGAAGCCAAAACCTGTGAACACTGAGGAGCGGCGTCCATTGTAAGAGATTCATCAGCATCGGAAATGGATTCAAATCCTTCCAGTGTGGTGACTTTCCGGGCGGCGGCGGCCATCTCCTCCATGTTGTTTCTGGTCTGCAGAGAGAACTGTTACACTGTGCCGGTCTGCGCACCCCTCTCCTGGTGCCTCCTAAGACCCCTCCCCTTTACAGCCCTGGTCCCACCCCGCGCAGCCTCCTAAGACCCCTCCCCTTTACAGCCCTGGTCCCACCCCGCGCAGCCTCCTAAGACCCCTCCCCTTTACAGCCCTGGTCCCACCCCGCGCAGCCTCCTTTTCTAACGGAGCTTTTTTTCCTCTGTAGGTGTTACAATCGCAATAAAGAAATCTTTTCTCAAGTATTTGGTTTTGTATATAATATCCGATCATCACCGCAAACCTGTAATAAGTACTTTGGATCGTATTTTGGATGTGGGTCCCGGGGGCCACCTAGATCGGGGGTAGCCAAACTCCGGTGGGCCCTCCAGCTGTGGGTGGAACTACGAATCCCATGAGGCATTGCAACATTCTCACAGCCACAGACATGACTCCCGGAGAGAGAGAAGCAGCATGGGATTTGTAGTGTCACCCACAGCTGGAGTATATACACGTGGTGTTCATACGTGTCCATCCACGTGTCTGGATACATGATCTGGG
>NW_017308952.1:0-2003 GCF_000935625.1 Nanorana parkeri | reverse complement strand
CGGACCTGATGGCAATGTAAACTCTCGGGCCATCAATCACCGATGACACTAAACTGATGAGCGCCAAAAGCTTTTAAAGAGTCGCCTACGGCCAATTTTGGGTGCGGGGCCGTTTTCTGCCATTTGGCGGACGCGCGCAACTTTAAGGCTTGACGCGTTTGGCGTCTTATTTACCCGACGTGACCCCCCGACTTTTATATTTTACCAAAAAATTGGGGTGATAATAAATGTTTCTTTATTAATAAGGAAAATATTTTTATTTTTACAAAATTTAGGGTACTTTTGTTTAAATACCACCAAAAGAAAGCTCTGTCTGTCCCTAAAAAAAAAATGGATTAATTTTTAGTTTCAGCGCAGCGTTGCGTGACGGAATTAATGTCAGTGAAAGTACCGCGGCGCTGAATACTGGCCGGGACAGGAAGTGGACACCGCGGTCAGCAAAGGGTTAAAGATCCGAGAATGAGTCCGCCGCTGATCCATAGGTTCTCCAGTTCTGATTCTTGTCACTTCTCTTCCTGTGGTGAGAAAGCAAACGTCGGTTCCAACAATAACACTTAGTGGGTACCACGGACACCTTATCCCCCCCTGTGACGATAAGGGGGGGGGGTCTGAATGTTGCACCCGCAGGTCTTCATTCAGTGATGTGACCGGCCCCCCCTCCACATTCCACAGAAGAGATGCTCTGCCTGTGATCTTTTATTGGCCCGCTCCGAGTGGAATTCAAACACATCTCTGCTGATCCTTTTATGGCACCGGGCCCTCCATACATTACCAGTGGACATCTTATATCAGGGGGTGGGGAATGGCGGCCCCTTTATTCCATGTTGGTATATTTATATCGCTGTGCGCACATGAGGACCTATCAGACCGAGTCTGCTGAGCCGAGCTCCCCGACACCTCTCTGGGGGTTGTAGTGCCATGTATTACATCAGAGAATATTCGTTTACACAGCTTGTTGCACTGCGCTGCTTGCATTATACAACAAGGTGAGAGAGAGGAGAGACAGCCAGGGGAGAGAGAGGAGAGACAGCCAGGAGAGAGAGAGGAGGGACATCCAGGGGAGAGACAGACGGGAGAGACAGCAAGGAGAGAGGAGAGACAGCCAGGGGAGAGAGGAGAGACAAGCCAGGGGAGAGAGAGAGGAGAGACAGCCAGGGGAGAGAGGAGAGACAGCCAGGGGAGAGAGGAGAGACAAGCCAGGGGAGAGAGGAGAGACAGCCAGGGGAGAGAGAGAGGAGAGACAGCCAGGGGAGAGAGAGGAGGGACATCCAGGGGAGAGAGAGCAAGGAGAGACAGCCAGGAGAGAGAGTGGGGAGAGACAGCCCGGAAAGAGCAAGGAGAGACAGCCCGGAAAGAGAGAGAGGAGAGACAGCCCGAAAAGAGAGAGCAAGGAGAGACAGCCAGGAGAGAGAGCAAGGAGAGACCGCCCAGAAAGAGACCGCCCAGAAAGAGAGCAAGGAGAGACAGCCCAGAAAGAGAGCAAGGAGAGACAGCAAGGAGAGAGAGAGCAAAGAGAGACAGCCCAGAAAGAGAGCCAGGAGAGAGAGCAAGGAGAGACAGCCAGGAGAGAGCAAGGAGAGAGAGAGCAAAGAGAGACAGCCGGGAGAGAGAGAGCAAGGAGAGACAGCCCAGAAAGAGCCAGGAGAGAGCAGGGAGAGAGAGCAAGGAGAGACAAGCCAGGGGAGAGAGAGAGGAGAGACAGCCAGGAGAGAGAGCGAGGAGAGACAGCCAGGAGAGAGAGCGAAAACCTGAGGTTGAAAATCAAGTTACATTTTTTATACTTTGTATTTTGGGCGGTGATATGTAAAATAAAGGTTCATCCCCCGCCTGCGTTCGCGCCCCAACCCTGCCTAGGGGCCGGCTCCGGGACACACTTCAAAAAGGGTCTTATAAAATATTCTGTGTTGGCAACTAGAGTGGCTCTTGATTTTAAACATCATCGAGGAACCAGAAGTCTGAACCTCACAGAAGAGTTCCCCTTTAATCTTTGGACATTATCTGCT
>NW_017308951.1:116348-118078 GCF_000935625.1 Nanorana parkeri | reverse complement strand
ACTTTCCCTTTTCAATCTCTCCATTCTGGACGACCATAAAACCATAGAACATAACCTTACCACTCTCCTCATCACTCTCTCTTGCGCCGGAAACACATTATACAAATACAATAATATTGGCATTATAACCGATTTTATCACCAAAATCTTCCCTTCCAACGACAAAGTCCTTAGAGACCAAAAAGCAAAATTATTTTGTACTTTACCCACTACCTCTTCCCAACTGGCCCTTCCATATAATTCTCTATCAAACTTCACACCCAACACTTTAATACTTCCTACACACACTGCCCAACCACAGTGATCCTTCACTCTCCACTCACCAAAAAATTTGCACTCACTCTTTTCCATGTTCACTTTAAAACAGCTTGCCAAGCAAAAAATATTTATCAAAAGTCCCACCCTTCTCAAACTCGCCACATCACTACACACTACAGTTACATCATCCATATAAGCTATCACTTTCAGACTCCTCCCACCACTCCCTGGCACACCCATACCCCTCACACATTTATCCTTCACCAACATTCTAATCAAAGGCTCAATAACGCATACAAATAACATTCCCAACACCACCCCATCCTCCTCATTCAACACAACTTCTATGTTTTCCAGCACATCTCTTCCTACTTCCACATCTCTCTTTCTTCTTGCGAATAAATTTGCATAAAAGTTGCATACCTCCTTCCTCACCCTTTCACCTCCATCCACTTCACAACCATTTTCATCAAGCACTTTACTTAACACATTCTTACTCTCATATACCTTCTTAAAGAAAAAACTGGTACACCGTTCATCTTTTTCTCTCACAAGCCTCTTGGCTTGAGCCACAATCGCCTTTCCTTTTTCCACCAGAAACATTCTCACCTTCTCCTTCGCTTCCATAATCTCATTATCCACACCATCATCCCACTCTCTCACACTCTCTAAGTACTCCCTTCTCCTCTGCCACCACTCATACTCTTCTATCTCTCTTTTTACTTTCTCACACCATTTCTGAATAAAGAAAAATGTCGTCCTTATCTTGACCCACATCCACCACTCTATTACATTCTCAAAATCTTTAATTTTATTTTTCCATTTCTGAAACATCCTTCCATATTCCTCACGAATCTGCACATTCTCTAACAAACACACATTCAGCTTCCACACTCCTCTCCCATATTCCTCCCCAGCCATACTCATAACACATTCAATCCGGCCATGATCCGTGAATGGTGCACGCTGCACAACACAAGACTCTGGGTTCAGTCCCCTGGAAACAAAACAAAAATCTATGCGGGATCTAACCACCCCACTCTCACCAAAATAAGTATGACCACCATCCCTCCCTACATCCACCATCCCAAAGCCACTTAATATACTACCCAAAATCTTCCCCGACTTATCCACTTTACCACCACCAACTCCCACCCTATCACCATACCTAATTATGCAATTGAAGTCACCCGTCACCCAAAAAATTTTTTAATTTCTCCCACAATTCCAACCTCTCATGCTTGTCTAACGAAGCATACACATTAATTAGCTTAAAACACACCCCATTAACCTCCACCAGCACCAATAGACACCTCCCCTTACATGAATACACTCCACCACCCTGAAACCATTCCCCTTAAAAAGAATCCCAACCCCCTTACTCCTACCCTTCCCCACCGACCACACAGAAGTGCCATGGGGCCACAAGTTCTTCTGCGGCTCCTCCTCCAGATTGCATTCCTGCAAGCAGA
>NW_017308951.1:106259-114205 GCF_000935625.1 Nanorana parkeri | reverse complement strand
CGCTCACATTCCTCCTTCGTGTGACCAAAGGCGAAACACTGCCGGCAAAACATTGACTGCCCTGGGTAGTACAAGTACCCCCTATTGCTGCCAATGGAGAAAGCCTGCGGGGGGTGCAGCACTCCCCCTACGCTTCCCTGGTCCGCTTTCAGGGTCACCCAAAACTTACGGTGACCGTTGAAAGTGCCAAACACGTTTGTAAGTTTCGTACCAGCGGATACCACTTCGCAATACCTCAAGAGAAAGGCACGCACCTCCTCATCTCTCACAAATGGGTTGAACATATGCACCGTCACTGGGAGACGAACTTTGCTTTTGCTACTCAGGAATTGAATTCCCCTCAAGCGTTCGTCTCCCAGTTTCTCATTTTTTGCGCAACAACATCGTCTGTAAGTCCTCCCTTTTTCAGAACGTAACATCATACGTTCCAGCATTCGGGAAGGACTGTACACAAAATATGCTTTCTCGCTGCATTCCAAACAGGTCCTCTATCACAGTTTTCTGTACGAAAAAGAGGCCAATTTCCGATCACCTTCCCTCAGGAATTAACAGCCAAACTGTATTTGGGGCTTCAGGTGCAGAGGTTGCCATCCTGTCTCCAAAGTAGTATCACCAAACCACAACCATAAGGTAGGGCTGGTGAAAGGGTACTAAGCCCAGGGCCAATAACAGCAAGGGGGGGGCCTCCGAAGAGAGCACACCCCCCAAGGCCAACCCTGGTGTACCCCAGGCAAAATACTGCTTCCAAAAGGCCGAGCAGTGTCCTGCACACATACATGTCAGTATGCATGAGAAGAAACCAGTCATGAACCAGTGTGAGCCTTATGTAATGTCTGTTGGAGGCGTGTTCAACCATTTGGTGGTAATTGGCCTAATCAGCATGTGAGAAACAGGTGCACATTAACCCATCGCATGCACTCGAGTCAGGGAAAACAGGAGTTTGATGTGACTGTGGCTTCCTCCTTAGAGTAACATCAGAGCCTCTGGACAGTGCATTGGTTATGGGCGTGAGCCTGAGGCGGCCATGACACGGCCATGGTCCTGCCATCAGACATTCGGGTGCAATCATGTCCTCCCCTCCCTCCCCCCTCCCCCCACACACATGGGTTACACAGAGAATGCATGGAGCATCCGAGTGCATGCAATGGACATGCATTTGGCCTGAACATTGCATTCCTTCTGGACAATACAGAATGGATAGAAAAACGCGCCGCTCAAATTTATCCACCATCGGCGCGTATTTGCTAGAATTACGAAGAAATCGTGCAGGATTGGCGTGCTCCTGTTTCTAGGATCAAGAAACGTGCGAACTTGCTCATGCGCAGTTGCCTGGAGCACATCCGAGCACGGCACTGGTGTGTAAGTACCTTATTTTGGAATACTGTCTTTTACCAGTTTGCAAGTGTTATGTGGAATGTTTGTATGCACAGAAGCATAGCAATAACATATGTATCATATGAATGATTTGCACATGTATGGCAGTAGTATAAATATGATTCTAGCACTTGCAATTTTTTATTATAGTGGCGTGCAGCCGATGGCGCATATTACACGACACGCGCGTAAGTAAATACATAAAAATGCGCCATACCTGCATGAAACCGCGCCTTGATGTGCGTGTTCACTTAGTAAATACATTTTTGCGGGTTAAAACGCGCACGCAGCCCATGCGTGCCTGTGTTGGGCTTAGTAAATCAACCCCTTGCTATCAGTATATTTGCCATATTATAGGTACACTACATGTTACTGGAAGCCAACAGAACAACCCCCCTTTTTGTCCAGTACCTTATGGAAGTTTTATCATTATAAGTCCAAACCATGAATGTTACAGTAAAGCATTGTGAGTGAAGGATTTAAAATATTCATGCTGTTGCTAGGCATAACAAATTACATATTGTGTACTGTTTACCCTATTTAAAATGTGTTTATTATATCATTTCTTTTAACTGATTGTATTGAATATTCTGTTTCCTGTGCACAGCAGTATATTAGAATTTAAAGAAATCTTCAAAAAGTCCTTATTAATTTGTACAAACCATGTTTAAGGAAACAACTATAATATAGCAATAGGTTTAGATGTTAAAGTATGAGCGGTGCCCAAAGAGCATCTTCTTTATGTTCAGTATTCTATATTTAACTCACAAGTTTCTTTTATTAGGGTTTTTAGGTAAAACAACAAAACGAAATAAACATAGCATCTTGAAGGATAATCATATTCGCCGAACATTCAAGTTAGATGAGCTTATAGCAATATTGCTTACAGTATGTCAGGTGCATTCGATGCTCATCAAAAAGAAATAAAACAACGGTACAAGTCACACATTGGGTGCAACAAAAAACAAACAAAACAATAAAAAAGACACAATATTAAGAGGTCAAGGAAGGGGGAAGGGTGAAAATAGAGGGGTGAAGAAGAAATAGAAGAAATATCAGTGGGGTATCCGAGACCCAGCAGTGGGGATCCATTTTGCAGTATTCTATATTTAAATCTGTATTTTGATACAGAATAGCATACAGTAAATAGTATGTGCAATAGCATATATAGATGAAATAATCATTATTAAAAGAGGTTCATGGAATAAAATGTTGTATAACAGAACACATTTGTTTAATTTCACTTATATTGGATATGAGGCAAATATAGAAAATCAAATCATAATCAAATATTTGGCATCATAGACCCTGTACTTTGCTCCCATAGAAGAAGTCACCTAGAATAATAGTGTACTAGAAAATAGTGGTCCAAAGGTCCACTTACTAGTCACTATAGGGAGAAAATGCACAAAGTGCCAGCTTTACTCTCTCTACTGCCCAAATGCCAGGTTCCTCAATGCGCCCCCCTGTATGCAGGCTGTAGACAAGTGATCTTGGCAACATCGCCAAGATCACTTGTACAAAACAAGTGGCAGGTTCCCTGCTGTACATTTATCCCTTTTGCTCAAAGCAGGGCTAAATGTAGAATACAACTACCCACCCGGTGCCCGGAACTGCATGTCCCGGGCATCGGGAGATAGGAATTTCAAACCCCTGCTGCCCCTCTACACCCTGCTGCCCTGAGGCCGGGCCTCAGTTGGCCTTGTGGGAAATCCTGCCCTGTGTGCAGTGGCATCCCAAACAGGAAACTTGTGTTTCAAGAAAGTGCAAATGTCCTACACCCTGTCTAGGCTCTATTTACCTGGTGGGATCAAAAGATGATTCTGGTTTTAAAGCCCAGTTCAATTTCCGACAGGTTCCTCAGTAATAGCAGAAAATAAAAAAGCAGCTCTGACAAATATCCTTACCTACCTTGCGGGCCCTGCAGGCCCTTATCTGCTGCCACCATGATTTAAGTTATGGAGGAGCAGAGAGAGGGAAGGGGGTCCTTGTAATTTATAATGTCAAGGTTGTCATATAATCTATCACTGATTACCCAATTCTTTTAACGTTTGAGAACATATACTCTATAAACCCACACATAGGTTTGTGGGTGATGATAGAAAAAAGTGTAGATAGAAAGTGTACTATTTTGTGGTTTTCAGAATGGAGCTCTTTTTCCTTCCTGTTACCAGAATTTTAGCAATGTGGTTTACATAAAGTGACCCTATCATTACAGGACACAGAAGTGACGTGGTGGGTGGAGGGAGGAACAATGTTGGCTTCTCCATAGACTTCAATGTAGGATTTCGCTTGAATGGAACAGTGTTTTGACAGCATGGATAGTGAGAAAGGGAAGTATTAAGTATCTTCTTGTGCTAATATGCCTTATTATGATCTTTTTTCATGGGAGGGTAGATTTAAATACTGCAGATCTTGCACTAAAAACCAAGGTCCACTTAATGAACCAGGGCAACAGTAAAGTAAAAATAAATCACTACATTAATGTAAAAAAAACTTCTGGAAAAAAGTTTGTATATACAGTATATTTAACTTACCCCCAGCTTCTGGACTGCAATATACTTTCAGCAAGATCTTGTGGAAAGCTGAGTATCCCAAATCTCACTAAAAGACTCTCCAGCACAAGTTTCTTCTTGTGAGATTTGGAGCACTCACTATTACCCAAACATTACATCTCACCAGAAGGATCATGATATCACCCTTGTCTAGGCCCCATGGGTGGAAGTTGGGGGTAAGTTAAATATACTTACTAACCTTATTCCACTGAGAGTATTCTTTGGTCTTTTATGGCACTATTTATGATGAGGTCCTTATTTATGAAACAGACCTTCCTTTTTTAATGCAAGGTCTACTTTAATCACTTTCATATAGAACAAACATTGGCATTGCAGAGCTACAAGGAGTTCAATAAGAGAGATAAAAGCCCAATCTGGGCAGCAATAATAGAATACAAAAACATACTGCGATAGTCAGTAAAAAGAACTCCATAAAATTCTTCTAATATATAAACAATAAAAGGGTAAGAAAAGAACACTAGGCCCCATAAAAGATGAGTAAGGGAGGTTGATCACACATGACAAGGAGAAGACATCAACGTACACTGTACGTCGTCAGTCACGAAGGGGTTAAATACATTCTTCTCCTCAGTATATACAAATAAAAATGATGGGTTTAATGAACAAAACATGAATGAGAAAAACAATGCGCTATTTTTACTACAGTGGTTGATGGAAGTGAAGGTTCTAAACAGACAAGAAAAACTTAATGTGAATAAATCTCCAAGACCAGATATCTTACACCCATGGGTACTTAGCTTAGTCAAGGTGTAGCCAGACCATTGTTCCTAATTTTCAAGGACTCCTTACTGACTGGAAAGGTGCCAACTAATGGCATGTACCAATTTTCCAAAAAGGGTTGATATGTTTATCAGGGAACCACAGACCAGTGGTTCCCTGATTAACCACAGACCAGTGGTTCATGGTTTATATTAAAGATACTTAAACTGTTTATAACATGTATATATTCTCTTTTTTGGAAGATAAAATCATATGAGAATGATGGAACCACGGCACACCAGCACACCTTGACTCTAGGGCCGATTGCTATGGGTTACCACAACTCAGTAATATTCTTGTCTAGGGATAATTTCACTCACTTTGCCCATCAGCACTTATTAGAATAAAAGTGTTAGGGATTTTATGGGGCTTCTGATACATACATAATATATACTTTCAAATCTTTTTTAACTTATTATTGTTGCCGTGCTTAGTTAAGATGGACGTGTGTGTATATAGAGATATAGATGATAGAGTCTGTGAGGTTGTGCAGTGAACAATAAAGGTTATTAGGAGATCAAATCTCGATGTGCGGCCACCCTTCTTTAAAAAATGAAGTTCTGGTGGAGACATGCTTTGAGAGAGCATGCACCTATGGTGGCAGAGGTTTACTT
Source organism: Nanorana parkeri (assembly GCF_000935625.1). Lineage (NCBI taxonomy): Eukaryota > Metazoa > Chordata > Amphibia > Anura > Dicroglossidae > Nanorana > Nanorana parkeri. The sequence continues at coordinate 108,882 of NW_017308951.1, read as the reverse complement.
TTTCGGTTCCTATGAGGGTATCACCCTTGGTACCAGTCTTTGCTGAAAATCCTCTCTTTTCTATAACCCTGCCACTAATCACCTTTCCAAATATAGTAGTCTTTTGGAAAATTATCTACAACTTAACTTCAACAAGGGTAGTATTCCCTTTAGAAAAAAACAGTACATCAAGTACTTAGGAGTTAATATATCCCCAAAGCTCCAAGATATGTTTAAAACTAACTTCCCCCTTTTATATAAATATCAAAAATGACACAAAAAATGCATCCTTTGCCAAGAATACTATATATATCATATCCTTGCAATTCCCATCCAACTACCTATGGACTTTTATTAGTAAGTGCAAATATTGACACTGAAAATTCCCAGGATAAAATCCTTCCTAATTCTGACTCCCAAAACTGAAGGAGGAATTTGGGTTTCAGATTTTAAACAGTGTCAATAAAAACACAAATCTAATTATAAGTGTGCAAAAATGACCTTACCAACATTGACCCTTTTGCTGTGCTACTAGAAAATACATACAGATCCACAAGCATTACAATCATTGCATGGTCTCACATAATATTTTTTTGTAGATTTAAATAGCTTTAGCGTAACTATTTTGATTGAATAACTATAAAAATGATTCAGAATGTTAATGAACCTGAAATGCAAATAAAACACAGAATCCCAAGTTTCTATTTGACTTGTAGTTTGCTTTAAACAGATTATGATTATTGTGCCATATCACACTTAAAATAAGTGTAACAGACTTCCACTATTTATTAAAAATGTCCTCAAAGTGTCACAAGGTACATCATTTTTGTTATAGATTATACATAAGTCTACTCTATTGAAATGTGTAATATTAATAATGCATTCTTTGGCCAAGAAGATGATAAACTGACCCTTAAAAATAGCTTTTGCCAGATAATTATTCTAATACTTTTTTATTTGCTTATGTCAGCTATATGTAAATGCAATTATTTTATAACAATAACTCTATAAAACTGCCAAGGGTTTGTTTTCCAATTCCCTATAAATTAAGTGCTGCAATGTGATTTATAATAAACAGCATCCTGGAAAGAAATGCGATGTTGATAAGTTCTGACAAGTAAAAATGTATTATTAATGAAATAATGACATTGGCAGTACCCAGAAAACAAGCTGATTGCGTGGAGTTTATTGTTTACGTCTGAGTATACAGATTTACTTGTTTTGTGCAGAGCTCACACCAGGTTTAGATAGGTCATTAGACCAAACTTGGCATTGTGAATCAATATTATGCAGTCAGCTACTTGTAGACATTTATTCACAAGATGGCCACTAAATTAGTAAGTGAACACTGTATATTTTTTAACACTGGCATTTTTGGTTCATGCTGCTTTTTCATTTAAAGCTTTTTATTTGGATAAAAGTATTTGCTACAAAAAAATAAAATAGCAATGTAACTGTTACTAACAATAGTACAATTGGTAATAACAGATTTTAAGGTTTAATTAACAATACCAGCAATATTTAACAACTGATAATTAAATCTTGATGACAACTAAAATATATTTGGTTTAGTTTTAACGAAGAGGAGTAGGATTTAGAACGTTTGTTAGGTTTTTATTGTTTCAACAACGTTTAAAAAAGACTGTCTCAGGGCCAAAAGCTTCAGACCATCTCCCGCAGAATCTATTCAGGGGCTTCTCATCACAGAGATTAGGGCTCTAAAGGGCTGCCAGTGGTCATCTTACTCCACAAATACGTTTAGAATGGTTCTCTCAATTCTACAATAGAAGCACTCTATACATTAATGTAATTAATAGTAATCATGTTATTCAACCAACTTTTTCTAGTCTCTGGTAGTGCAGTTTATTTTTTATATTCTTATAGTTTTAACCCCTTCGTGATGGGAGACGTACACTGTACGTCCCGCCACGAAGTGTCCAAATGACTCGTCATGTACACTCTATGCGATGAGTTATTTGCTGCTTTACAAGGCTGGTAACTGCTGAGAATGTCACTAAGGTTATTATTGGCTGTTCTGAAGTTTGAAGCAGCCTAATAATAACCAAAAATTAATTGATTAATTTATCAAGCAGTAATAGTGAGAATAATTCACAATGACTGCTTGATATAATTAAATAAATAAAAAAAGTTATATAAATAATAAAAAGTGTAAAAAATAGTACAAAGTGTAAAAAAAGTGTAAAAAATAAAAATAATAAATGTAACAACTAAAAATAAATGTAACACATTAAAATTATATATTTAAATATATTTTATGCTATCATTTATATAATTTTTAATAATAAAAATAATTTTTATATTTATATAAAAATGAACCCCTTAAAATAAAAAATTAGATTTGTTTTTCACCCTAAGGGGTTAATTATTTTTGAACCCCCTCATGACAGCAATGTTCAAACTATGTCGCTGTTACTTAGTGACACTTAGGGGTCTATTCACGAAGCAGCCGAAGGATCTAGCCGTAGCTTCGGCCGATCCTTCGGCTAGCTTCGGCCCCAGGACCCTTTCGGTTCAGTAGAACCGAAGGGCTGCTGTACGGGCTATTCACTATAGCCCGTACAGCTCCCGAACGTGGCCGAGCGGCTCAGTCGAGCCGACCGTATATGCCTCGGCTTGGCTGGGG
>NW_017308951.1:98982-105997 GCF_000935625.1 Nanorana parkeri | reverse complement strand
TTTGCCCATAGGATTGCATTGCTAGATTCCTATTGGCTATTTCAATTTGCAATAGCCAATAGTAAACTAGCATTGCACCTGCCCTCTGCTGATGGACTTGATGGAGACTGCAGCAGAGGGCAGGTGCAATGCTAGTTTACTATTAGCTATTGCAAATTGAAATAGCCAATAGGAATCTAGCAATGAATTCCAAAGGGCAAAACATTTTTTTTATATTCTGACATGGTTCCGTGTCAGAATAAACAGAAAAAAGACAAATCAATGATTCTCTCCTGGGCGGTCAGGTGCGGGAGACTCCTGGAGTGCCCGGGAGAGTTTTTTCTTCTTTTTCTTTGACGGCAGCAGAACCGCCGGCCAATAGAAAACTATTGGGCGGAGCTAGCTGTCATTGCTAGCTCCGCCCAATGTTTTCTATTTATTTTTTGGACTTTTTAAACTATTTTTCTGTTCTGCTCGGTCCCTCTGAGGGACCGAACAGAACAGCCGGGCCGAATGCCGCTCAGCGGCATTCGGCTATTCACTCACTGCTGTTCGGCATCTATAAGAATAGACCGAACAGCAGCAAGTAGCCTGCCGGAGGTTTGGCTTAGACGATCCAGATGTTGTTCAGCTCACTTCACTTCAGGTCGGTCTTTCACTCGGCTGCCTATGGCAGCTTAGTGAATAGACCCCATAGTTGCACAAAAGATACTTCTATATTTTCCAGTCATTGTGGTGAAATATGTTTGAAATGATGTTACTTAAAAACATTCACAGTTATCTAATAGTGAATTGTTAGTATAATGTGGTATACTAACTTATACTTATCTAATATGGTATGTGTTTTGGATAGATCTTAATTTCAATTGGTCAATCTGAATTTTTCTGTGTAAAGCAACTCATTTATGCATTTCTTTGTTACATAAGATTTAGAGGCAGATCTCTTGCATGGTACCACATCCAAGAAAGTAGATGCACAATTACAAAAGGGTAGAAGGTTGCAGACTTTTAAGGTACCTCAATCTTGATACATATTGGTTTTGTTTTTTTAAATAACACTTCTGTTACATATAATGAGAAAACCCTAGAAATTGAACAATGTTAAAAACAATATAAAATACAATGAGATCCCACTTTCTCCTTATTTGCTATTTTCTTATTAGACACATATTGTGCTTTTGTCTTGGAAAGATACCCATAAATATTATAGATCTCTTAACTAAATTGTATTTATCACATGTTTTGCCAGACAAGATCCAGAGAAAATATATCTTCTACGCATTTCACAGTGCAAGCTGCTTCTTCAGGAAATGACAGGGGTATAAATTTAAAAACTGTATAAACTGTATATAGGGACACCTTCAAGAATCAATAGAAAGGATATAATGATTAGCATGCTAGATGGTTGATTCCTGAAGGCGTCCCTATATACTACCTCCTCATCCACGCCATAGACAGGTGAACCATGTGATCTTAACAAATGAGTTTGTGCAGTATATGCAGTTTATACAGTTTAATATTTATACTTTTTATTTGATGACAGAAAATACAGAAGCTTATGCAAAAAGTTGATTGGAAAAAGTTAAAAGTACATTAATTATTTTAACCACTAGCCTGTTTACCCACCACTGTACTAGCCTGTAGAGGTCCTGTAATACAGCTCATGTGCAGAAGGAGGAGAAGGTGAAGGGATTAATGTACAGGTCACATACAGTGGGAGGTTGGATATTTGGGGGTCAATATACAGGAAAAGGGAGGTAAAGGTGCTAATACAGAGGTCAGTACAGTGCTTGATAGTGGTGCACTAGATATAGTGCATCATTAACATACAGGTAATATGCAGAAGGAGGAGGGATTAATGTACAGGTTGCATACAGTGGGAGGATGGAGATGAGGGGGTCATAATACAGAAAAAGGGAAGTGAAGGTGTTAATAAACAGGTCAGTACAGAGATAGGATAGAGGTGAGATGTACAGGAGAGGAGGAGAGTTAAACAGTTATCTCACAATCAAATTGATTAAAACCCCCACCTATAACCTGCTCCTAATGAATGATCCTTTCTTTCAATCTTATTGGTAAATTGTGGTCAATTTTAGAGCTAATAGGAAAACTAATGTCAAAAAAGGCATGGGAAGCCTGGCACTGCCACACGGGACATGTACCAATGCAAAAAAAAAAACAACCATACAGCACGGAGGGGGTGTTTTTATTCAGCTTTCAGGGCAACATTAAAAATACACAAAGTAACATATTTTTGGGATGACTCAGAACTGTACGTTATGTTTTTTGAAACTGTTGAACTTTTCACAGAAAGTCACAGCATACACTGGCACATATTTGGCAAAGGAATTGATTTTTCTCTTTAACAATTAGCTTGGCACAATTCAGCAGGGACAGCCTTATCTTGTTTATTTAGGTTTAAAAAAAAATTCAGGTATTTTTAGCTGTGACACATGTATTCAAATGGTAATATCCCCACTTTGGCAAAAATAAATGACCAGTAGTTCACTGTGTCTGTCCATGTTCTCCTTATTTTCCCTCCCCCTTTGCCATAGTTGCTATTACATTTTATTAAATCAAGTGTCCTGCTCTACCATGCCGGAGGCATAGCTACAAGGGGAAAACCAAAGGGCATAGGCTGGTCACTATCATGCAAGGTATGATAGTTTTGGGTTGACACTTGTTCCTAACACAGGCAAAGCTGCTCTTTTTAGGGCAACGTGTCATACTTGTGCACAATTGTGGTGTGCACCAAAGCATCCCTTAATTTTTATCCACTTGCCATAGCTGCAATGACATTTAGTGAATCTCCTTTATTGAAAAAATCAAAGTCTACCAGACCTAAAGTGAGAGGCAGACAGTTATATTAGATTTTTTTTTTTTACATTTGGCTTTAAAAAAAATTGGCTTTTTTATTATAAGGCTGTCCCTGCCATGTTGAAGAAAGTATGGGCAGAAACAGCAATATGACCTGGGCACTACCTTAAAAATATAAAGTACTGGGACTAAGCAACACCTTGTCCCTTTGCATAAATGTAAAAAAGCCACAAGCGTACTCATCGCAGATGTGATCATGGTGACAAGGAGCTCTTTTGGCATTATTTGCACAAGGTTCTCTGATGTAATAGCTTTTTGATTTGGCCACAACTGCATCCCTGGACTCTTCTGACAATATGGAGGGAGGGTAGTTGGAAGTCATAAACAAGAAACTCAATGAAAGAGAACAGTAAATAATAATTATAAATACAACTGACTTGGCACTGTTGATAAGGCATGCAGTTGTGAGGTGTTGAAGTGCACAGTTTAAACAAAAAGACAGAGTTAGTATCTGTTAATTTTCAGTCTGTAAATGTAGGTGGCGATTAAAGTTGTGCACTTGCAATGAGGTTCTGAGCTGTGTGAGGTTTGCTGTGTTGAAGTACAGTACTGTGTTAAAGTACACAGTTTAACACACAGAGCAGTTCAGCAGAAGGTCTAGCAGTACAAGGTAAAGCTTTGAAACTAATCTATAATCTATGTGACACTATGGTGCTGCAGGGGTACTTTGATACTGCAGGAGGATGTGTGATATTGTGGGGGCACTGTGTTAAAACAGAGGATCTGTCACACTGTAAGGGTACTATGGTACTGCAGGAGTACTGTAATGCTACTAATACAGGTAGGACACTTTGTTACTGTGAGGGAAATTAGACTTTGTGTGGGGACTTCATTACTTTGTGGGCTCTGTGGAAACTGAAGAGAAGCAGTGGATATGGTGAGAACTGTGGAGCTTGGCGAGGAGGATTGTTTTCTGCCAGGAGCCACACCAAAGAGGCATTGGGAGCATAGGTAGCTGAAAGAGCGGCTGAGAAATTTGTGTAATAAAGAGAGATTTGGGTTCGTGGAGAAATAGGATGACTTTCAGTTGGTTACTGGCTCTACAGGAGGGAAAGATTGGTATTCAAATAATCTGTGCTGCAGTGCCTTTTAATATCCCTATCCCAAAGACTGCTGCAAACCACACAAAATGTGGAAAAATATACTGTAAATACACAAGTGCTTGTGTACCGAAATTGTGCAAAAGATATTATGTTATATGTGCTATGCGTCATTTTGGTGTGTACATCAAAATGCTAAATAACCCTTACTTAAAATTAAATATAGTGGCAATATAGCCCACAAAGTGATCCAGTGATCCACAATAATTTATTACCACCACAATAATATGAATAAATAGTTAATAGATAACAGTGCATTATATCCTTTCAATAGTGAGATATTTCCTGAGAAAAACAAAATCACAGTCCACCTAGTGCACCCCCTGCTAGCACTAGACTCACCAGAATTTATGGCCATGTAACCTAATATAGGTCTAACACACTTCTAAATCCCAGCAATCCTCATATCTTCCACGCCCTTTTGTAGTTTGCACACCTTCAAACTGGTAGATAATCAATATATTCAGAGATTCCTCCAGATACCAGCAATCCAATTCAAACAATCTGCATCAGAGCCTGTAAACTTCACTTCCAGCTGGAAAGGACTGTTTTTACTGAAGCTTGGAGAGAAGTTTATGGGATTTTGTTTATGTGTTGAATGCAGCACAATAAGATGTGAGTGCAATACTTTTATTGATGATTTATTAAACCAGTTCACACTATGAGAGTTATAAGAAAATATTTGTTTCTTGTTGATACCAATCTACACAACTTGGATTGCTATATATAAAGACATGTAAATGAGAAAACATGGAAAAAATGCCCTTTAAAAATATATTATACATGACAGAAGGGTCATCATCAGCATTTCTGTAATACAGGGATTGCAACAAAAAATGCAAGATTAAAGAGTGGGTTTGTGAAGGTAACTTTATTACGAGGATCCACAGAAAGAATCCACAGAAAGAATGTCCTTGCTGTAGAAACACTGAGAGGTCACTGGTTTTCAATGATTTGTAGTTACAACCCTGCTGCTATTGACTGACTACAAGGAATAGATCATGTTCCATTTGTAAATATTTATTCCTAGGTTTGTGAGTGATCTGGGGATTCCAGCAGCTGCTGTTGCTGGATTTCTCTGAATACAATATCCAACTGGGGAGATACCTTCATCCATTCTATGGATAGTGGAATTGAAAGATTTGTCTTGTTCATCCTGTGGGGAAGAACAAGAGAAGCATAAGTCAGTGTATGTTAAGCTTTAACTTACACTGACATAACATAAGCTTTAACTTTAACATTGAGTAAAAGAGTAAATGTGAAAATGAACATGCTCTACTAGGTAATAGTGGGAGGAGGCAGAGGGTGCTTGGGGAGGATAGGAAAAGGATGAGGAATGAGAATGGTGGGAAGGGGCAGAGGAGAGTTGCTGGGGATCATAAAAGGAGAAGCGCAGGGTATCGTAAGAAGTGGCAGAGGAGGTTTGAAGGCGTTAGGAAAAGGAGGAGGAAGGGCAATGATGGGAGGGTGCAGGGAAGGGTTGACAGGGATAAGAAAATTAGAATGGGCAATGGTGAGAGGGGACAGAGGGGAGAAGGAGGAATGTAGGCAAAAGTGGGGAGGGGCAGGGGAGGGTTGATGAGAGGACGATGGGCGATAATGGGAGAAGGCAGAAAGGGTTGGTGGGGATAGGAAAAGGAGGAGGATGGACAATAATGGGAGGGGGCAGAGATAATTTGGGGGGAAAAAGGAGGAGTGTGGACAAAAGGTGAAAAGGGTTGTGGGGATAGGAGAAATAGGAATATAGGAAATGGTAGGATGTGGCAGGGGAATGTTGGTGGGTATAGACAAAGTAGTAGGATGGCTGATCGTGGGAGGGGAGATTTGGTGGGTATAGTAAAAAGTGGAGGATGGGTGATGGTGAGATGGGCAGGGGAGGGTTGGTGGGGATAGAAAAAGGAGGAGGACGATCAATAGTGGGAGAGGGAAGAGAAGGTTTGAGGGGAATAGGAAAAGCAGGAGAGTGTTGGATGGTAAGGGGAATGGTCAGGTAGGTAATGAGGAAAAGGGCTGAAAAGTGCTTGAGGGTCACAGGGAGGAGGTGGAGAAATCAGAAAATTCTGGGATTCTAAAACTATGGAAGCAGGTTTTTTTAGTCTTGTGAAGGGTCCCGGGTCTTGTGCAGGGTCAAGGGTCTTGTGCAGACTCGAGGTCTCCTTGTCTGGCTTGTTCATTCTGGATCTGCACACCTAAACTTTAAAAAACACCCCTGTAACTAGGTTTTGTTGTCCAATGAATCATGGAACATGTGATAAGTATTGGAGATCTTCTGCATGCATCCTTGCATTGCTTCAGAAAACATTGCTGGTGTTTGTTGTTGTTCAGCTATCATTTTTGTTGGATCATGGCAATAAGTTACTTCACGTCAGCTTGATGTTCATTGAATCGTGTCAGAATGCCCTGCTTGTGTTGTTGAAACATTTCACTGTTCTTTCTCACTTCTCTGAGTGCTTTTTTTGTTGGAGCATTGGAATACATGCCAAATCAGGAGATTCGTTGCATGGCCTTCTCTGCTCAATTAATAAAACCATGCATGCATCGTACAGGAGTCAATCAAGAAATCGAGAAAGATCTGGGTGTTACATAGTTACATAGTTACATAGTATTTGAGGTTGAATAAAGACATTAGTCCATCAAGTCCAACCTATTAGGATCTCATTCTAGGAGTACCCGTACCCCTGTATATTACGGTCCCTTAAGAAATCGTCCAAAAGTTTCTTGAACAATTCCACATTATTTGCTGAAATCACCGCCTGTGGCAGTGAGTTCCAGACCCTAACTGATCTTACTGTGAAGAACCCCCTTCGCCCCTTGTGCTGGAATTTTTTTTCCATCAATTTTAGGTGATGGCCTCTAGTTTTTGTAACGGAGTTAATTTTAAACAGTTTATCGCTAATGTTGCTACCACCATTAAACATTTTGTACATGGAAATCATATCCCCCCTTAATCTCCTCACCTCTAATGTGAACATGTTTAAATTTAGTAGCCTCGTCTCGTAGCTCTGGTCCTCCATACCCCTAATTAGTTTGGTTGCCCTTCGCTGGACTTTTTCCAACTC
>NW_017308951.1:82436-98972 GCF_000935625.1 Nanorana parkeri | reverse complement strand
TATTTGCTATAAACCTCCAAATATAGGGGAAGAGGGAGAAGTCAATCTTCACTCACAGATAGGAATAGCTGGGAGAGAGGCCAATGTAGTCGTGATGGGTGACTTCAATTACCCAGACATCAATTGGGCCAATGGAACTTCGGGTTCGGCAAAGGCGGGGCGATTTCTAAACATGTTGCGCGACAATTTCATGGACCAGATGGTGGAGACTCCTACCAGAAAAAATGCCATCTTAGATCTAATTGTCACTAATAATGCAGAGTTAATCGAGGATATTGTAATTGGGGAGTCATTGGGTAATAGTGATCACAATGTGATTACTTTTAATATTGAACACAGAAAAGGGAAGTGTACTGGAAGGACTAGAACCCTAAACTTCAGAAGGGCCAACTTTGAGAAGCTGCACAACCTAGTGGGGGAAATAAAATGGGAAAACTTATTTCAAAACCTAAACACAGACCAGATGTGGGTGTTCTGGTAGACCATTGACTTAATAATAAGAATGCAATGTCAAATTGCAATTTCTGAAGCAAGCAAAATGCTTACTGCCATTAAAGGGGTATAGACTCCAGAGAGAGAAACATAATCCTCACAAAAACCTCAATACAGCTCTCTAGTACTAATAGATGCCCGGGACAAAAATAAATATGTGATCCAATATTAATATTGCATATACTTTTTAACTTAGAAAAAAATAAATAAATTAAGTAACACATTATATGCACTATTAATGTTGGATTACATATTTCTTTTTGTCCGGGGCATCTCCTAGTACTAGAGGGCTATATTGAGGATTATGTCAATATTGAGAGGAGTTTATCAGAAAAACCTGGGACAGAAAAAAATATATGTTTTGATTTACATGAACTATTTACCCACTGTGTGCCCTCCTTTTTGGTTAGAAGAAAACATAGTCCTGCCCCTGTACTAAGCATTAGTAAGACCTCATATGGAATATGCAGTTCAGTTTTGGGCACCGGTTCATAAAAAGGATGTTGTGGAACTGGAGAGAGTACAGAGAAGGGTAACTAAACTGCTAAGAAGCAGGGAGTATCTCAACTATGAGGAAAAATTGTCTAAACTGAATTTGTTCTCCCTTGAGAAGAAATGATTAAGGGGGATATTATAACCATGTATACTGGAAATATATTAATGGTCCATATAGTGAACTTGGTGCAAAATTATTTGGTGATTGCAAAGGACAAAGGGCACTCTCTCTGCCTGGAGGAAAAGAGGTTTACACTTTGCATTTGGAAAGGCATCTTCACAGTAAGAGCTGTGAAATGTAGAAGTGGATAGCTCATGAACTAGTTCTAGCACATTAGCAGATCCAAGATATAGCTGGAATAAATGCGATGCCACACATTGATAAGCACTGATTGCTTATTCGCGCTGAATCAGTTTTCACTAGAAGTAAACCCAGACACGTACAGTATATTAGAATCATCGTTGTTTACTGTCCTGCTTTTTTTTCGGTGGGGGAAGAAGGACATGGCTTTTAAATGTTCCAGTTGTTTTCTGATCTAGGTGATGCAGGCTATGCATAGAACACTTGGTTCAGAGCTCCAATTAAGCACCCCTGAAACAAAGCGGAATATTGCTAAAATAAGGCCTTGCAGAGAACACAAGGAATTGTGGAGATCACAATTGGTCCCCTCAAATCCTGTTTTCTCAGATAGACCTGACATGAGGGTGAGCTTCTGTTCTCTTCTTGGAAAGCTACCAGAATTCTGGCCTGTTGCGTCCTTTACAACATCTGAATTGAATGTCACAAGTCCTGGCAGATGGCTGAGGATAGGGAACTAGAGCTTCACCAGCTGCCTGCCTCAAGAAGCTAGAGCACCGAGTCTGGACTCGGTGATGTTGGAGGCGATTTTCAACTTGTTCACTGGTTTTAAGTATTTCCTGTTAGAAATTGACTAACAACACAAACGTTTTGGCAAACAGTTTTGAAACTACTTTATGTATTTGCTTTATCTTTCTCTTGCTTGCTTTCTCTCTCAAGATCATTCAAATAAGCTTCATTGACATGACCAAATACATGTTAGCATTGGCAAAGCAATTGAGCTACTATGCTAAATTGGCTATTATGCATTTTTTTGGGTACTCCTAGTAAATTCTAGACAGGTATAGGATAATATTGATATAATAGGAGTTGAGTCCTGGAATGTTATTAAGTTAAGAGATGATATACTGTATATTTCTGTAAGTCTGTAACATATTTGACAATTACATTTCTATTTACTATGTCAAGGCCTGTATCTTTAGAAACTCATAAGCACAGTTATGGATCTGCCATCACAGATGAGGTTCTGCTTGAGATGCTCTTTTTTTTAGAAAGTGTATTTATTTTGGAGGCAAGACACTACTGGCATCAATGACTTGCATAAACACTGTCACGCTTGAGGTTGTTGTGACAGAGCAGCATCCTCAACACTCCTCTCTATGTGGACACATTAACGTATCTGATCATCCAGAGGATGCTATGGATATCAAAATATACCAGGGTATCCAAAAATGTGTGGACAACACCATGTTTGACCAGGATCAAGGGACATTGTGTAATTTGTTAAATTAGTGTTTTGCAATAGACTACAGTTTGGTTTAAATAAATGTGGTATTTTATGTCTTTCTTTGTGTTCTTACACACAGTGTGGTATGCTCCCTTATACATTTTTATTTGCGAATGAATTGAATTAGGCAAATCAGCCTAAAACTGATTTTTAAATTCACCATACCCAAGCCTGGTGGTAAAACCTAGTGGTCTAGTTTTCTAGTAGTGAAGTGGAGAAAGGTTAGATTTGAATGCTATCAAGGTTTTTATAAGACAGATTTCCCAACACTTCCTGTCTGGTTAAAAGTGTGTCACCAGAACAGGATGTGAGAGAACTCAGTAACAAAGCCCTGTACAACAAAATTTATTTGGCTATAGATACACTTTAAAAAAGACCATTCAGCAAGGAGAGGACCTTTTCATGCATCTTGAAGGTAAACATTTTCAATAACACAAATCCTATATATGACATGCTTTGGTGATACCTGCCAACTGACTGTGCTGTTACAAAGCAGCATAATGTATTCCTTGGAAAGTGACATTTTAAAAATAAAAAATGGGGCTTCCCTTTTCAAATAAAAAAGACAGTTAGACAATTATGCAGCATGGGAGCCAATGAGAAGGGATGGGAACCAGGATAAACCTTCACCCCCACTGTTACAAACTATGCCACATGCTTGTTAACATTGGGGATCCCCTTTCAAGGGGGGCAGCTAAGCCTCCTCCCCAAATTATACCTCATCCACATGCTGAGGAGACAAGGCCTAATCTACACACCTAATCACTTGTAAGGCCAGTGACATGATTTGTGCAAGCAATTTTCTGAACTTTCTATCCATCGTGAAAAGTGTGCTTTATTCTGCCAATTAGAAAGAAGTTGTAAAATGTATGCCCAAAGCAGTCACTTGGGAAAGACCAAATTAAGCATGCAAGATACACTATTTTGCAGCAAAGATCCCCCTCCAAATCACACCTTGTCCACATGCTTATGAGACAAGGTCCTCATCCACATATCCTCATCCACACATCCTATCATAATGGGGATGCCCCCTTTGCAAAAGGTGATCCACAGATATATTCTCCCCAAGTGAAATCAGCACAGAATACAGAAGTACCCCTTATAATTTGTTTTCACAAGGAGTTTAATGGAAACAAAATTTCAACTGATTTGATAACACATGCACCAGACAGACGTATATCATTTGTAAGTCTGATCATATGATGTGTGCAAGTTATTTAATGAATTTTCTACATATTGCAAAGTGTGCTTTATTCTGCCAAGTAAAGAGAAACTGAAAAAAATCATACCCAAGGCAGTAAATTGGAAAACACCAAATTAAGCATGCAAGAGATATACTGTTTTGCAGCAAGTGATCATAGTTACATAGTTGCATAGTATTTGGGGTTGAATAAAGACATACGTCCATCAAGTCCAACCCATATTGGTCCAAGCATCATCTCATTCTTAGGGATACTGGTAGCCCTGGATATTACAATCCCTCAAGAAATTGTCCAAACCTTTCTTGAACAAATCTACACTCTTGGCTGAAGTCACTGCCGATGGCAGTGAGTTCCAGACCTTAACCGCTCTTACTGTAAAGAACCCTCTTCGCCCATTGTGCTGGAATTTTTTCTCCACCAACTGATCAATACACATCTGTCATGGTAAGATATTTACAAACATTTTCAGGGTACACTCACTGCACAGATGTTATTTTGGAGAATGTTTGCTTTAATAATGACTTGTCCTTCACAAGTGGTGCTTTGACACATCCATTACGTCTTGCGTCACTGGTGAATGGATTATTGCAATTGGCATTTGTACGCCATTGTGATAGTAAATCAGGCTGTTTGTATCTGGTTCTTAGGTCCCTGCACTTTACACCTCCTAGCAGGTTTAAAGTTATCTTTTAAATTACAGTCAGTTCAAGAATAGTTTTTATTATACAACAAAAGTAGTAAATGTAAAATATAATGGTGGTGTTTGTTCACAAATGATAGGTCCTTGAAGAACACTGTGATTTATTTGGTATTAAAGAATCCCTCGTTTTGATTCTGCACATGATTCTGTGATTCTGCACATGCCTGGGATGTTGATATTCCTGGCTATGCTCTCTGTCAGAGGGACACGCTAAATAGAAAAAGTGGTGGGTAATAAGGTGTAACCTAAAAGTGAATGAATATGAAAGATGATTTTGTGATGGTGCTGAGACAGTATGGGGTGGGGGGGAGGGAGGGATGCATGTGGGTCTCTATACTGCAACTCCCCAGTATTACAGAGGATGTAGTAACTGGGCTGCTACATGAATAGAAAGGAGGAATGCACAGGCTGGTATATTGCTAATAATGCAAGATGTAAAATAACTTAACATGCAAGATGTTAACTACATTATAACTGATTTGTGTAATGACACCAATTGTACAGCAGGGGTGGAAGTGTGTACATTAATTATAGGACAATTTTATGGGACAGTTTTTTTAAGCCTCAACTAGAAATGATGCTCTAATGGTTCCGCTTATCTCATACAATGCAGATCATATTACAGACAATTTACATGAAGTAAATTCTTGGTAGCAATGGCCATAACATGATTTTATTCAATCTAAATTGAGGACAACAAGCACATACTAGGAAGGCAGAAGAGCTCATTTTGATGGAGCAAATTTTTCTAATGCTGAGGACTGTTCTCTAAAACAAGCTTGGGTAGAAATATTATCTATAACACCTTTGATGGTTTCTATAAAATGGTAAACATTCCCGCAAATAACACCCTGAAGCATGCTGTTCAAAGTGCTCTCTGAGAAAATCCCAGACTCTTGTAACTCTGGCCACATGGTGCACTAAAGCTTGCAAAAAATGTTATGCTGCTCTGAATTATTGGGAAATGAATACTTAGGTGGCAGCCATATGTCAGAATACCTAGCAAAGCTGTTTCATACTCAGACTGTGTTAGAGTCCAAATGTCCTTGTCTTGAGCTTACACTTAAGACAGGGCTTATTGTCATTGGTGAGGTGAGATTATACAAATTTTGTCAAGAGTTGAAGAAATAAACTCTTATCTGTACTCACATGCAACAGTGATTAAAGAGTGTTAAAAAAAATAACAAAATCACTTGCCTTTTGCTCCGCAGAGCTATGTACAAAATAGAGGACCAAGGAAATTGGTGATGATAGAATAACAGGCTCTGCAGCCCGTCCTAAAACGAGAGGTTAAACTGACCTCATCCCTACCCTGAAATGTATTTTCAACACCATCTTAGGTAAAGCTCCTACAACACTCCTGAGATTTGACAGGGCACATAGAGCACAAAGATTCCCAGAAACCTTGCCTTAGACTCTTCATGAGATGTAATTTGTTGGTTCCATTATTATACTGACAAAAAAAAACTCTGAAGGGATTACTTGATCCTAATAAAATTGATTTTGATGGGGCAGCTATGGAGGTATTCCCAAAAGCGATGCAAGAGAACCTAGATTGATGACCAGCTCTCTGTACACTCTTGAAAGCCTTGATCAGCTACTATTCCCTATCATTGGGGCTTGACGACATGCCTAATAGCACACATGGTAGATCAGCAATACTCTGCTTTCCAGAAAATCTTGCTGTCTTCTGTTCTGTCTACTCTAGAAATATCTCATCCTGCACTGCAAGATTGGCATGCTCTGACTCCTGCCTCCGTGTTGGATCCCTCTTCTCAACAAGTGAGCAAGAAGAAACCCTCCACTGGAGATCCTTGAACAGCTTGCTTGCGAGATGAGATCCACTCTAACCCGTGTACCCTACTTATTCCACTTTTTGGAGCGTCCAACATATTGATATCTGGGGAATAAAACATCTGAAAGACAGATTTTATCTACTACTCCCATATTCACAATGCTTATACCAGAATGGACATTATACTCCTGGAACACTACTATTTAGAATATCAAATATTCTCCTTGCCTTGCTCGTTCTCCAATCATTTCAGCTTAGTCAAAAGAATTCTCTAGGTCATATTACATAATACCAAAACCCGGTAAAGTCCACATGAGTCCTACCAGCTTTAGAACTATCTATTTACTAAATGTGGACAGTAAAATTAAATGTTAGGAGGGTCTGACTCTTAGACTTCAAACTTTTTTCTCATCTCCTATTGATCCTGGCAAAACTGGCTTTATTCCAGGGGAGAAGCCCAAGATACATTTCTCTGCATGGTTTCACTAACACACTTTGGTTACCAATATCCTCAGTGCACCCTACTACTTTCCACGGATGCAGAAAAAATGTCCTACAGGGTGGACTGGGGAAGCCTGTTTACCACCCTATGACACCTAGGTTTTAGCCTGAATATGATCACATAGATATAAGTAGGGATGCACCGATACTTTTCGAGTACCAGTGCCAATACTTGCCATTTTTTAAGAACTACCAGGGTTGCAGCAGTTGCAGCTGGGACCTAGCTCTAGTGCTCCACCACTGTCCTGAAATCTCGAGTCGATATTGTTTTAGAAAAACTGTCACATCACAATGAACAAAAATGTATCAGTACTTGTACTTGTAAGTACTTGGGCAAGTACCAGTGCTTGCACTTGCAAAACTGGTATCGGTGCATCCCTTTACTTATATTTATAAAAATAAAATCATACATTAAAACAGATGTACAAATCCCAGGAGCTCCGTATGCTCCTTACAAATGACAGCTGCCTCCTAACTTTTGCATTTTTCTTGTGTCTAGTCTTGGAACTCGAAAAGTATCTGTACTTGTACTTGTACTTGGTATCGGTGCATCCCTAGATATAAGCATTATATAACGCCCCCTAGCTCAGATTAGAATCAACACCTCACTATCTCTGCCTTTTCAGCTTTAAAATGGCAATGGCAAGACTGTCCCTTATCTTCGCTGTTATCCACAATTTCCCTTAACCACTTTTTTTGGCTATGGTGAGGCAAAACCTAGATTTCCATGATGTGCAGCTTGGAGAGCATGTCCACAAAGTGACATCTTATTAGACATGTGCACTGCCAAAAAATTCGTTTCGTTTCGTTTTAAATTCGGATTTGTGTTATTTCGTTTTTCAGGATTCGGGTGTGAAAGTCAATTCGGATTCGGAATTCGGATTCGGACGAAATTCGGTAGCGTTAGTACGAACGTTCGTTTCGTTTTCTGTTCTTATTCGTTTCTTATTCGTTTCTTATTCGTTTCGTTCGTTTGCAGCAAAAGTGACATTTGAGGGGGAAAAAATATTTTTCTCCTCTAATGTCACTTTGCTCCAACGAACAAAACGAATAAGAAACGAATAAGAAACGAATAAGAACAGAAAACGAAACGAACGTTCGTACGAACGCTACCGAATTTCGGAAATGGAAATTCGGATTCGTTTGCATTCGTTATGTCTGTAATTCGGAATTCGGATACATCCGAATGTCCGAATTTCCGAAAATTCGTCCGAATTTCGATTCGGAACGAAACGAATCGCACATGTCTACATCTTATGCTGTTGATATATTTTTTTGCATCCAACAGCTAAAACTACACTTCTTATTTTGTTAAGAGTAATGGATACATTTGAATGAATCTCCAGCTTCAAAATTGATCTAAATATTTCTGAAAATTTGAACCCTAATGTACCACATTTGGAAGTGAATGTCATCACCTAATCTAACTTCTTATTTGTATAGCAAAGTCAAAAATGAAAATACCTAGGCATAAATCTCACCTTCCATATCACGGATCTGTTTACAATGAACTACTCCTCACTTCTTCATGCTATTAGTGGAGATTTTAAAAGTTCCCTGGCATATTTGTGACTGGGCAAAATAAATGCTGTTAAAATAAATGTTAAAAATAATACAATTATTATTACTTTTCAAATTTCTTCCCCATTTATGGTCCCCTCTACCCAGAATCTGAACAACAAATCCATTTGGAATACTAGAGGAGCAAGGATCTCCCAAACTACTTTGACTGCAAAGAAATTAGACACTGACCTAGGGTTACCAGGCCTTCAGAAATTCTTCATTTGCTGTTTCTCTAACTCCTACTACTGATGGGGTTTTGCTAGATCTACTAAAATGTGGGCCAGTGGGTCCTCTTGCTCGCTTGTGGTGGTACTTCCCTATAAATCAACAATACTGGTTTCTCTTGCCACTATAATTGCAAAAATGACCAACTTTGCTCCCTGCCTTGAACCCTGGTCCTACCTTCTTCATTGTGCAGCTCTTCCAACCAGTCTATATAAGAATTCCCTACTTCCAGTATACTAAATGCTGGTAAAGTGTATATACCTAGGTTCTGGAAATCCAAAGGGAAAACTTCTCTGAAAACTTGGTTTACCATTGTTGACCATTATAGATTGATAGGAGAACTCACTTCTCACAGAACTTAAAAGAAAATTGGGTGGGCAAAATTCAAAATGAATGACAGATTGCTAAAGAAATTAGGATAAGGCACCAAAAAAGATGTAAGCCATCTATGAATAATAGTCATTACTCTGCTAAACTTGTTTATAAATGATTTAGAGCTCTGGATTAGAAGTAACATTTCTGTAGATTAAACAAACCGATGCAATTTAATACAGTCCTCACAAGATGTCTCCAAATTACAAGCTGCCCTAGACGTAATGGTTTATTGGGAAACTACATGACAAAGGATGTTGTTAAATGTAAAGTTATGTGCTTTGAGGCTAAACATATGAATATATCATGCAACTTAGGGGAATAACTGCTGAGGACTCAATACTGGAAAATAATTTGGGTGCCCTGGTAGACAATAGTCTTAATAATGCAATGCCATTCTGCAGCTTCTATCAATATACTTTCTCCATAAACGTAAAGAGGAACTTTACTTCTAGATACTTCTAGGTAATTGCAGGGTTTTTTTCTTTGCATACCTTATTTCTCTTTTCTTCCCCAGTCTTCTAACAGTGGCCATTTTCACTAAGAGCAGATTATTAGATCCCCATTTACTTCCTGGAACTCTGGCACATGTGACTAGGACATGCAACCGTGCACATCATCTCAGAGAAAAATGACTTTCCCTGAGATCTTATGAGATTACAGATGGAATTTCCCAGCAATACACTGCTGATATAACCTTCCCAGAATGCAACGCTTGCACACATTACATAAATTGTGCCAAAGAGAGCCAGGAAGTGGATGAACTCTGTTTGTAAGTAAATTAAAAACATGTTTGTTTAACTAATGCATGCAATATAATTTTATATCAGCATACAGAACTGGAGATAGAGAGAGAGAGAGAGAGAGAGAGAGAAGTAGGGAAGGAGAAAGAGAGAGATAATCTTGCCCCTATAACATGCATTGGTAAGACTAGCACAGAATAGATATTCTAACAAAAACCCAAAGACAGCCAAGTCAATAGACCTAGTCCATAGTGGAGACTTTGATTGCATAAAGCACGTGGTTTTATACTTGTGGGATGCTCCACCAATACTGTTTTAATCAGGAACTGCAGAAAGTGCGGGAACACACATTTGCCCTGGAGGGTAGAGATGTGATCTGGAAGACTGTAAATCCCACCTGATTTCTGATGTCAAACTGGCGCTGCAAAAAATTTCGGCAAACTCTCTGAAATCAGATGACATTGAAAACTGGCTACGCCGCAATAACATCCATGCTGTTGGCATACCAGAGCGTACTGAAGATACCAATGCCACTGATTTTATTGAAAATTGGCTTTGTGATGTCTTTGGCAAAGACTGTCTGTCTCCCTTATTTGCTGTGGAAAGGGCTCATAGAGTTCCGTCTCACCCTCTCCCACCTGAAAACCCTCCTAGGCCCTTGATGATCTGGCTCCTCAATTATCGCGATAAGGAACACATACTGCGAAAGGTGAGAGAACTTGGTGAAATCTCTTTGACCAGTTCGAAGACAATGCAGAGGTCTTTGAACCAAGAGGTTCAACAACGTAGAACAAAATTCCTAGAAGTCAAGAAGTGTCTCCAACATCTGCACCTATCTTACTCCATGATCTACCCTGCAAGGCTCCAAATGATCGCTGATGGAGAAACACAGTTCTTTGATAACCCCTCTCAAGCTTAATCCTGGCTGGATAGGCTTTCCCTCCGCCGAGCTGATAAGACCTGAATTATGCAGACTTGGCGGATAAATAAGCCCCTTCTTCTGATGTTGCTCTATCTGCCTGCTGCTAGCACCTAGTTTTATTTTTGTATGGTAGCCTTTGCATTTACACAGCTACTGTATGAAGATCTCCCCTTCTTGGTTGTATGGCATTACCACACTAGTGGGAGTCCCTGTCGTTTGTCTGTCTTGGGATGCCTTCAGTGACTTGGACTGTTGCTACCTTCCCCCGAAGATTACCTTGCGTGGACGGTGCTACCAGTGTTTTCCGTTTGATGTTTCTATTTTTATTTTATTTTTTATTTTTATATACATTATCTCGTATGTTTAGCCACACCCTATGGATACCTCTGTGGGCAGTTATTATTGTGTATGGTTAATGCTCGTTTTTCCTCATTATCATGTGGGCCTCTTTGCAAATGTCTGAGCACTTATTCACTCTAGTCTCCTGGAATGTGAAAGGTCTGGGGGATGTTACAAAGAGACAATCTGTCTTTGATTATATTCTCCCTGTTAAACCCTCTGTTATCTGTCTACATGAGACACATTTGACTCTGGACACCTCCAGTGTCCTGAACAGGCGCTTTTGTCAGGTCATTTACCACTCCTACTACTCTTCCTACTCTAGAGGAGTTTCCATCCTAATTTATAAAAACTTGCCTTTCTCTTGTACACAGATAAAGGTGGATAGAGCAGGGCGCTATGTGTTCCTTCATTGTCGTATCTTGGAGTTAACCTGAGTTCTTGCTTCCATTTATATTCCACCGCCATTCTCCAATGCTGTGCTCAAAGACCTTGCTCGTTTTTTGGCAGACAAACTACCGATCCCTGCCCTAGTGGTAGGAGATTTTAATA
Source organism: Nanorana parkeri (assembly GCF_000935625.1). NCBI lineage: Eukaryota > Metazoa > Chordata > Amphibia > Anura > Dicroglossidae > Nanorana > Nanorana parkeri. The sequence goes on along the minus strand of NW_017308951.1, from coordinate 87,485 downwards.
ACGTTCTGAACACCTCTATGGATAGATTTCCACATAATTTGATTATAGGCTCCATCCCCAACACTTCACATAGTAAACTTTGTGTGAAATTGGGGCTGGTGGATCTGTGGCGATTGTCCCATCCCACAGATTTGCAATATACCTGCCAATCTAAGTCCCATAGCTCCTTATCATGGATTGACTTTGCCATGGGTACATCTGAAATTGTCCCTTATGTTAAATTGGTTGAATTTCATTTGAGATGTCTTTCAGACCACTCTATGATTTCTGTCCAACTTTTATTGGGTAGATGTTGGTCCATACTTCCCTGGCGTCTACACCCTTTCTGGTTGACATTATTCAAGGATCGTTTATAATTGGAGAATGATGTTTCATTTTTCCTGTCTGTGAACACTCCCTCTGCATCTATTGGTGTGGTTTGGGACACATTGAGGGCCTTTCTTAGGGTTATTTTCCTTAAAAACGTTAGCGCCATTAAATCTAAGACTAGACATGAGCTAACTCTGGCTCGACAGCTGGTGGCCGATAGTGAAAGAGCATATGTAAGCAATCCTACTAAATGTACTGAGTGTGAATGGCAAACTGCACAAGGCTCTCTCAATGCCTTGCTGGAGGAGCAATCTTGGAACAAACTGTGCGTCAGGGCAAACTCCTGATTCAGATAGCTAGAGCTCAACAACCTCATAAATACATTGGCGCTGTCTCTGACTCTTTGGTTGTTACCCTCTCAAGTCAAAGGAAAATTTCCGAAGTTTTCTTTAAATTTTATACCTCACTATACATGACGAGAGCTGGCTACTCTGACCCTGAACATTTGTCCTATCTGCACAGTGTTTCTCTGCCGTCCCTCTCACCTGCTGATGGCAAGAATCTGGAGCCCCCCATTACTCTGGAGGAACTGGAATGAGCAGTAGCTGGTTTTCCAAATGGTTAGGCTCCTGGCCAGGATGGGCTCCCTATTGAAGTATATAAAACTTATGACAAATTGCTTCTCCCTACCCTTCTGGAGATGAACTGTATAATGATGCTTTTTCTGTAGGCTCCTTGTCCTCTACTATGTATGAGGCCACCATTGTAGTATTACCCCAAAAAATACAAATCTGTTACCGCCGGAATCCTATAGACCTATCTCCCTTTTGAATGCTGATGTTAAGATCTTGCCCAGATTACCCTTCAGGAAGTCCAGGCAGTTATTCATGACTCCCCAGGTTTGTACTGTAATATTTTATTTTAATTATGCATAATAAAAACTGGACATGCTTAAAAAAAAAGATCTTGCCCAAAGTGCTTGCTACTAGACTATCCCAAAAGTTTGCACTGCAGTTAATGCAAATCAATCTGGCTTCATGCCTCATAAATCCACTGCTATCAATATCCGCAGTGTTCCTGTACATGCAGGTCCCCATTGACAACCCGGGCAACAGGGCTCTGCTCACTTTGGACATTGCAAAGGTGTTTGATAGTGTGAAGTGATGTTACCTCTGGGTGGTCCTATCCACCTTTGGCTTTGGTCCTAAGTTTTGTAGATGTGTGTGCCTGTTTTACCATCACCCTTCTGCGAGGATAAAGATTAATGATTCCTTGTCATCTACCTTTGACCTACAATGGGGTACCAGACAGTATCGAATGTCATATCCCTTTTATCAGATTTTACTAAATACTCAGGTCTTGTTGTCAATTGGGAGAAGTCCAATCTGCTTCCCTTAGATCCACTGTGTACACCCGTGGCTCCTTCTATGGCACATTTGCAGGTCCAATCCACCATTACTTATCTTGGTATACAATTGTCTACCATTATTGGTATAAAAACGACAGGTCACCAGCACTCAGATAATTTAAATAGTTATATCCTTTTTAATGGACAATTGTGTCACGAAAATCAACAAAGCCGACGTTTCGGGGCCGCGCAGGGTCCCTTCTTCAAGGCAGAAAGATGGTCACATCTTTCTGCCTTGAAGAAGGGACCCTGCGCAGCCCCGAAACGTTGGCTTTGTTGATTTTCGTGACACAATTGTCCATTAAAAAGGACATACCTATTTAAATTATCTGAGTGCTGGTGACCTGTCGTTTTTATTTCGTATTTTGCACGGTGCCATCCGTGGTCGTTACTGCAAGCACCATCGTTCTTACTGTCCGGGATTGCTGTAAGGTGTGCGGAGAGCACCCTCATCAACTGATACCATTATTGGTAGACTATTGATTATCTTACCCTGAACCTACACCCCCTTTTGACAAAATTGAAATCTCAATGTACATCGTGGGTCAAATTACCATTGTCAGTGGCTGGTAGAGTGAACTTAATCAAAATGGTTTGGATGCATCAAATGCTCTACATTCTCCATAATTCCCCCCTCCGGATCCCTAAGAAGACCTTTCAATTAATTAACAGTATCTTTAGAGACCTTGTCTGGAAACTGTCCCCCTACATTCTCTCCCACTCCGTTATTTGACACTGTATTTCTAGACACTAACACTAAAGGGATTATCTCCTTTTTGTATGCTCATCTCCTACTTAAATTTGATGTTCTTCTCCCTCTGAGGTGTAGGGAGGGCTGGTAAGGTCATGTGGGGCCCATCTCGGATGACACCTGGCAGGATGTTCTCCAGGGGGTTGCTAAGGTTTCATTACCCCCTACTCACAGGTTGACACAATTGTTTATAATCCATAGAATATATTGTACCAATTAATTTTTATATACTGTCGGAATTAGGGCTGACTCTAACTGTCCAAAATGTGGTGACTACAATCTCATTACAAATTAGTAAATCAAACATGAGATTATAGTATTTCATGGGAGTGAGCTTGGGGTGGTGACTATTTTACAATACACAGGGACCATGGGGAACAAAAGTAGCCACCCTCCAGAAGAAATGACAGTGTCAGCACAAATTCAGAGATGATTTGAGGATCTAGAGCTGAGTAATGCGCAATAAACTAAAACATTTTAAGGTTTAACTCCTGAGTTTAGAGTCACTTTAAAACAGCTTACATATCACAGTAAGAACATTCAGTACTAATGGTGCCTATAGCAATAAAGTGAGATGAGTTTGTGGGTTCTGTACAATTGATAAGTTCTAGGGGCGAACTCTGGTTTGGACTGAACCTGAGCTCCCCTGAACAGGGAAGTGCCTGGGCAATTCCACCCAATCAGCTGCATGTAAACTAAGGGGTGGAATGCTTGTGCTGATGTAATTTACCTTATATGGCCACATATGTAATTTACCAAATATAGGCATGTAGCCATGTAAGGTCAATTATGTCACTATACCCTGCCCCTTTGATTACATCAAGTTGCAGGCAAGGATTGGTGGGGAGTTCCTCCAAACCCAGAAGGAACTCCTCCCAGACCTAGCTCAGGTTCTGAACCTGGTCTGAATCTGAGATCCCCTTAGTTGCTTTCCAATTTGTGGAGGAAGAAACTCACTCATATGTTTCAGCTACAAACACTGGTGGAAAATTAAATGTGAAGAGGCTTTCTTGAGTAGAGCTGCTTGCATCTTGTATGAGAAAAGATTACCCGAACTGCATTTATCTACTATAGATAAAAGATTAATAAGGGGGGTTATAATCACCTTGTATAAATACATACATAATACACTGGAAAGATGATCGCTTTAAGGACATTGCGAAAGGTATAAAAGTACTTTTTGTGCAGGGAAATTTTTATTATAGGCTTAAACAGGAATTGAATCTTGCCACATCAGCTTTCTTCAAAACAAAGTTGGCTGTGTTTCTAAATGCACAACATTCTTAGTAGACATAGACATACTAGTAGTCAAAGTAGTTCACAGCTAATAGTCAAAATTCAATAATTAAAAAAAAAATATTTCTTTCTAAGTTTTTTCCTTTTATCTGGGTTCTTTTGGTTAGGATTCGGAAGATACTTTTTTTTTTTTTACTTGATGAACATATTTCTAGTTAACTGTATTAGCTATAGGCAAGATAATACATATATTTGTATGTGATGGTTCCAAACTACCTTTTCTAATTGTGTTTTTTCTTTATGCTGTCATTATCTTGCCTATCTTGATAGCTTTATCTTTATGCTGTCATTATCTTGTCTATCTCAAAAGCTTTATCTAAACACCAGTAGCATTTTACCACATGTATACATTTAACTGAAAACTTAATTAAACATTGTTTAACTATTTTATCATCTTTTTTTTATACAATTCTGAAGAAGTGAAATGTCACAACACAGACTTAGCAGAAGAACACAGTTTTCTATGCAGATTTATTGTGTTCTATAATTATTAGAGCAAGCACATTACAGAATTTACTAAAGTGCTTTTCTGGATAGTATCCAAATGCTAACAGGCAAATGGAATTAAATACTATAGTTCTTCTATATTTAAGAGCATGGGTGAATACTTTATAGTCTACTTATAATTAAAAGGGTTATACACTGGACTACAAGTGCAAGTGTTGTCATGTACTCATGCTTTCAGGTGCTGCTATTCAAAAAACTAAATTCTTACAGTTAGTGCTTTAGTGATATGAGCAAAATATTTGTTGTAGCTGAAATACATTTAACCCTTTCGCTGCCAAGCCCTCCGGAACATTTTTAAAATCAGCTGACCAAGCCATTTTTGAATTTTGTGCAATTTTTTCCTATTGATTTGATTTTCAACTGCTGCGTTGCTAGCGTTTGTAAAAGACCCCCCAAACCATATATTTTCTGAAAGCGCAGGCCCAGTAGAATAAAAAGATGGTGATACTAAATTTGTAGGCCCTGCGATAATTGCGCAAATGTTTCTCAAATTAATATTAAACCGATAAAAATACACAATTCAATTGTTAAAACACACCAAAATCAGTATCCGTGCACAAAAAAAATTATTTTCTGACTAAATCTAAAAGATAAAACTGTATTGAGTTAATAAATAACAAATATATTTGCAAATTTGTAATTGCGCCTTTTTGCGAAAAGGTAAAAAAATGAAGGTATGCAAAACTGTAAATAATCGACTTATGTAAAAAATTGTTTTTGTTTGTGTTGTGATAAAATGATACAGGTGTATATTTAATTGCAACACAAGGTATCACAA
>NW_017308951.1:34127-82223 GCF_000935625.1 Nanorana parkeri | reverse complement strand
ATTTTTATTTTTTTTACATTTTCTATTTATTTTTTAATAATTTTTTATTTTTATTTTTTTACTGTTGGGGGGGCTGCGGCAAAATATCTGGGGTCTAAATAGACCAAGAAACACAGAAGGGGGGGTGATTGGGACAAACATCTCCTGCAGAGAGAATGTAGGTGGATCCACCAGACAGAAGCCTATGAGGCACCTGGATTAAATGACACCATCAATTTCAGTTGTTACCTCTGATTCATATACACGTCAAACATAATGCTTCCTTTTATAGTTACTTTTGTAATTATACTCTTTTTCTTTTTTTCTCAAATCATTGCATGAATTACACATTCATGCTGTCAGGATCTGAACTTTAGTCATTAGCTGTGTTGTGAGAGACCGGACAATAAGAATTTGACCAAAATCCCCCCCCCCAAAAAAAGAAAATCTGACCTTTACACCTTTATCATACTTTATAACATATAGGCGTTCTAGGGTTTAGAATCGGTTTTGGATTCTCCACACCCTTACTGTACTTTACATTTTATATAATTGTTCTCCTTCCTCTCCTTTGAACATGGATCAAGTCTGAATATAGTGTCCACACTGAGTTGGGATTGAAGTTTTGGGCTGGTACACTCATCCCTTTTTTCTGACAAATATTTGTAAATGTACTCTTTTATATATTTGGAACGGCATGCTGCCGCCTACAGTATGACATTATGAATCCTGGTCAGAACAATGTGATCCACCTTATCTGACCAATTTTTTGTTATATTTCAATAGCCTTAAATTTAAGATATTGTTTTATCTGGAATTTTGCAATTTTGTCGATTTTTGGGATGGTGCTTCCAGTCGGAGTGCTATTTTAATATCCTCTCAGGTTACTTGTTTGTGCACCGAGTGATGCGCTAACGAACTTGATCTGAACTGACACTGTTTTGTTGATTCATATGCCATCCTGTTTTTGATCTCTGACTAGACATGGTTATTGAACAAAGATTAATACTGCTATAAATGAACACACTGAGAAAAGAATTGTACTGTTAGACATGAATATATGTGGAGCCAATACTGAACAGCGGCTCCAATATCTAATTAAGTAAACCTGAACCTTATTAATGTCCTTACTAAAGAGCTATTTAAATCACCTGCACCTGAGAAATGTTACACGCCCCTCTGAGGAACCCCCACTTGCTGGGGGGAAATGCGTCAGGGTTTAGCATGTTGCTAGCTTCCCTGAGGACCCAGGACTTACTGCTTGTGTGCCGTCGCAGTGATTGAGCTGAGGAGCCTCTGCTATACCGATTGTATTGAGCGGGGCCCGCTCACACAGCATAGTAACAGCACAGACCACCAACTTTTAATTGGGACTGAGTGAAGTGTCACTTGCGCACATTATTTCAATAACAGCCGGACCTCCGATAAAGCACTTCACTGGATATCTTGCCCGTGGAACACTGTTTACCCCTGTTTCAATGTGCGGGCGCACTTGCAGTGGGAACTGTCGGGCCGCTCTCCATATTTTGATGCACAGTGAAGCCAAGTTGAGCCCAACTTTGATGGAAGATTGTGCGATCGTTGGAATGATCTGAACGATCAGCAGGATTACAAATACCTTCAGGATTACAAATACCTTTATTAAAATACCACCGGTACACCTACTATAGAAGTATAGACTCTCTTCCTTGTGGCCACAATTGAATAAAAAGTGAGTAATCCCATCATCATATGCTGATACAATTGTATCCACCGCTTCGCTATGGTGTATCCATCCATATCAGTGACTGCTGCTCTATCCTGTGGGCACTTTAACCCTGACTACTCTGTCCCATATCGGGGTCATTTAAGGGAAGCTATGTGGTTTTAAAAGTTTTAAATGTAATGAGGTGATTTATCTCTATGTTTTGCAATGTTTAATTAAAAATGGTTGGATACACTTTATATCACACTTGAATATCTGTTCATTGGAGAGCTCCATGTATGGGATTTCTATGTCAGGGGGTTTGCGCTGTTTGAATACAAATTTTTGAAACCCTGGAGCTCAATCCATAATAATCTGTGTTATTATTTTTTGCTTAACTCCTTTTCCCCTGTTCTTGCAAAGTTGAATTTAAATAACATGATTGTAAGACCCCTTAAAGCTGCATGTAAAGTTGTGTATGCAGTATGATGTACTCCTTTAAAAGTGACATTTTGTGTTTACAAACTGGGCCCAGGTGTGAGCCATTCAGTGGTGGTAACATTAACACTGCAACATGACAGATCCCTGTCGGCTTCTGTTTGTCAACAAAACAGGGCATCTGTCATTTAACAGCAGTATCAATACCAGCTTCTAAATGACAAATCCCCATCAGCTTTTGTTTGCAAACAAAGGTGCCAGAGATCCTGGGTGACATCATTGATTATATTTGGTCAATTACCTCACCTGGTAACGTCGCCACTGTGCTTACATTTCAGCAGTGTTGGGAGCTGCAATTTGCAATGGGAGTATCAACGGGGCAACATTATCATGGTAGGTGGTCATCATTTTGGCTGGTCAACATTGCCAGGAACTGCTCATCCTGACAGACATGGATCTACATCACTGGATGTATTGCCAAACCATTGTTCGAATGCTTTAAGGAAACGTTTATGAAATGCCAGATGATTGGAAGATAGAAAATGTGGCACCGATATTCAAAAAACCCCTCGAAACGCGTAGCCACTGGAGACACCCGATACTTTTGTACTCCTGTGACCACAGCCCGACTTCCAGCACTGACACGCGGCGCATGGGGTCACTCAGCTGCACGTAGCTCCTTCCCCCTTGCTGTCTGCTCCTGACGGACGCGGCTCGGCCCGGCCAGTCGAGTTTGTGGACGGTCAAACAGATGCACATCCATTCCAGACCAGCCTCCCACACCACCGGAGACACCAGGATCGATCCAAGCAGACGATCGTACAGACAACAGGGGAGCTCCTAATTGTAAGTCCCCTTTTCTACCACTGTGACATTGCCATAGACACCTAAACCCCACACTCTAAAGATCTAATAGTGTGCCTGACTCTGTCTACATCTATATGTCCACTGGTCCCTTCGCCGGATCGTACTCACCTACTCACACACAAGGAATTTTGGTAGTTGCGCTCCTGATCTTTTGTTTGTTTTCGTGGTTTCTAATAGACAGGGTCCTCTCCCTGTAACAAGGAGATCTGCACACCTTTACATAACAGCCACCTGTTTGAAGCCTGTCTGCCCTACAGGAGTGCGCTTTATCTTTTGTGTTTTTTATTTGTTTTCTACCTAATAATAACAATTTTTGTTATTGTTTTTTTCACAAGGATAAAGGTTAGTAGCAGTGAGTGTAAGGACCCTCTGCTGTCAGTATTTACTGACACAGTACTTCTGCATCTTATGAACTTGTAAGAGATGAGGGAATCACTGGGGAGGATTTATTTGTAGACTTTGTTATAGTATTTTATGAAAACCATAAAACAAACACAAGGGCGCAAAACAAATACTAGGCTAACTGACTGGACAGAACATTCCAGGGAAAATAACAGAAAAAGATTATGCACTTACTTATGTGTGTCCGAGGACCAGATAAGGAACGGCCTGCGGGGAGGATCGGGATGCCCGAGGTGTGTGTTCAATACAGGCTGGTATGCTGCCTGAGGCTGCTCGTCCCAAGGGGGAGAGAGAGGGGAGGAAGGTAGACGAGGGGGCGGATGGCGGAACAAGGACTTGGGCGGATGGCGGAACAAGGACAAAGTCCAACTCGTATTATGGATTCAATGCTTCTTTTGCATATGGGGATGTTAAATAAGGTATTACTAAATCAACAGTCCCACAGGCTTCCTCTCCATGGGTTTCAGTAGTAATAACTGGTCCCCTCAAACTGCTTTTTTCCTCCAGTCATATGGCTACCCCTCTTGGTGGAATTATCAAATACAATGTAGAATGGCTGGCCACCACTGGTCCTATATTGTATGTGATGACACTGAGGGCCCACCCATATCCTGGAGAAGGAGCAAAGAAAACCAAACTGCCATCTGTTGTGATTTCAATGTATAAGGTAAGTATTTCTCTATAGTACATCATCACCAAGCTAAACAATCATCCTATCCTCTACTCTATATAAGGTTGGGAGGGAGAGTTACAATTCACTTTTCGAAGCTAAATGATGCTCAATGTTAAGCATGTGTTGAACTGACTGAAAAAATGTTAGAGGTACAGTTGGTATAGTAGCGAAGATTTTATTCCAGTAGTGTTTTATGCTTTTTTTCCAGGGTCTTCTCCCATTAAGATATGTTAGGAAATCAATGTAAAAAAGATACCAAACTACCTCAACTGGCACCTGTAAATTGGATAAAGTAGAAGTGCTACTTTGACCATCTTCATAATTGCCCCACCGCTCATCCTATAATAAAACAAGCTATGCACTGATGCACAAAAGTGCAGCTGTTGACTCACTTCAATTATTATTAAAAAAAAGCATTCTGAAATTGTCAGTATAAACTACTAATGATTCCTTATTTGCAGAGAGGAATAATTGTATGCCAGTAAATGTAAAGGTGTATATAAGGCTAACATTTTGTCTGACATTTTTTATGTATGAAGGAAAATATATAAGAATAAATATATATAACAGTAGGTCTGGGGTATAAAGGCGAGTGTACTTGTTTTTTTTTTCATATTAGGTAACTCTATTAAAATTAGTAACTCCAGTAAGTCTAACTGTTTGAATAACAACCAGCTTTTCATGGTAGTATGCACTTCCTTTATATTTTCCTATGGCCTTCCTCATATAATTAATATGATAGTTTTCGGAAATGCTGCAGTTAAGAAAACTATAAAAAAAAATAATTTCAAAATACTAGTAAATATTTTTTTTTTTAAATAGATGTTACACATTCTATTCAATAGAATTCTGTACAACTGAGTGATCACTTTCCAAAATTCCTTGAGCATTTGAGCAACAAAAATTTGACTCCATGAATGGGTTAATGATTTTTCTCTTTTCTTCTTTTATATAAAGGCTTATTTAAATGTTTATCAGTTGTGAGATGTGGAGCAGTACTGAAGATTCACAAGGGAGGACTGCTCATTGCCTATGCATGGGAGCGTTGTAGGAAGATTAAAATAACATTGAGTATATTCTGTAAATGAAGGAGAGAACTAAAAGAAGCCTCTAGAGTCCATTATAAATTTTAATAATACATCAAGGTAATGTAACTGAATAACCGATCTCTGAGGGAAGAATCACAACATTTGGCTAATATTACAATTTAAATTATGAAAACAAAAAGAGCTTTTAGTTAATCTTGTCTTTCTGCTTTTATTCTTCAGGCTCTTTTTTATTTTCCCTGAATCCAAAACACCATGTAAACAAATAAAACTGTGGGAGAAAATAAACAGTTTGGCATCTCAGTAGATTAATTAATGCGCTTCATCCTTGGCACCGGTAGTCAAAAATTATGTGCATAAATAATATCACTAATTAAAAAGATGCAGATTAACATGCAAATAATGTTAATGAGGATCTGCAATTCCAGAGTGGATTCGCATAACATCAACAATTTAATGGGTTGGAAGGCTTGTGTTTGCATTACATTAATACATTTCAAAGACCTTCCATGAAAAAAAAAGTTCTGTTGCAGCCTACATATCCCACTTGTGAGTTGTAAATTCTGTGGGCAGTAGCGAGCACTCATAGGCTAATGCCAAAATCATTATCTCAGAGACTGTTGGGATGTTGCCATGAGCCAGTGTGGCCAGCTGTTGGGAACTGGGCAGTGGGCACTACACTGTGCCAATTAATTGCAATAAGTAGGCAGGTTCGATATCTATTTGAACTGATAAATATTGTGTTCTTGAGCAGCTAAACCAAAGGGGAAATCATTTTTAAACAGACAAAGTTCTTGCCAAAGCTTGCTAACCTTTCATGTGTTATGAAAATGCTTGTGTAATTCAGATGTAAAATACAAAAAAGTACTCAAAAAGAAAAGTATTGCAATATCTACAATGATAATATAATTGCAATTATTAAATATTGAGTAACACACAATATGCAGTAAATTAAAGGATGGTAATAGGTTTGTAAATTCTTTATGCTTTTTCTAATACAGTAATTTGCATTATTTATCATAACTCCTTGTCTGCACATCTACAAAGGACTAATATTATCTATTTTCTACACATGCTGTTTTTCTTGAATAATAATGCACATGGTTAATGCTAAGTACCACTGCAAAATCTAAGGGTAATTCAATTTTAGAAATTGTGCTGATGGTTGTGGAAACTTTACTGAGCATCTGTAAAGCCTGTTCAGTTCAAATTGTCTAGAAAACAATGCACACTCTTAGTTGTTTGCTCTGAAAATTATGTTCTTGCAGAAGCTGTCAACAAATGTTGACTAGGCTTTCTTACATGCAGACAGAATTTCCTAGTGGAGGCCATCTGTATCAGAACTAGTTTCCTATCAAATAATTAATAATTAATGTAATAAGGCATCCTTTGCGATCCAGTCATTCTAGGGATAGAAGCTTAAGGGTGAACACATCAGTCCTGTTCACCTAGCTGTGAATTATATTATAATTAGATAAGTGAATGTTTGAATAAAGATAAAACTCGATTGAACTATTTTAACTTTTTCAGTACTAAAATTAAATAAAAGAAACTGTTGGGAGTCTTCTTTATTTAAAATAATGATATAACTATATAATTATATATAATAATAATTATTACTGGTATGTTTTTTCTTTTTTTTTCCCACTAAACTTTGAAAATACGTAAATAGTCCAAAGTCCACTTTAAAACTTTACTTGGGGATTACAACTTTCAAGAGCCATTTACACCAATTGCGGAGCGTTCCAGAGAGGCAGCTGCAGGAATGCACATCAATCACTCACAAAACTTCAGCCTTAGTTATGGGGAAGGAGGGGCGTGGCAGTGCATTGAAGTCAGTGGCACTGCAGCCACCCCCCTCCCCGCCTGCAGTGCGATTGGATGCATAGCAAAACATTGCCTGCGTTCTGGTCCACTGCAAACGCAAAAAATGCTGCATGCTCTAGCACAAGCTGGCATGGGGTCAGCCACCTTTTTGCCTGCCTGTGCCTTGACAGCTTTCAGGGCCTGCAAAACAGAGGGTCATCTGCTTTTGGGGCCATTGCACAAGCTCTGGGGCATTTGGTGGTTCCAAAGAGTCACTACCTGATGCCACTTAGGAGAAGGAGGAGAGGTAATCATGCTGTTGCTGTTATCATGGTACAGGACCTGGGGTGACACCACCAGCTTCAGCTTTGTGCCCTGCCCTGCATCTTTCCCAGCCGCCATCACATTTTTCTAGTGTGTCATGAAGGAGACATACCATTCATGCCCATGTATGCTGAACAACATGTCTGTGGTCATGTGGATCCTGCCACTGACCACATGGTCTAGCAATACACTACAAATGCTGATAGAGAGCAAGCATGGCCTTATGGGCAAAAAAATGGTGGCTAAGTACCTCCCACTGTGGTGTAGCACAGGCTATAAACGTGTGGAAGGGGACCAAGTCTACCCACTGAAATAGGAGCTGCTGAAAAATCAGTAGTTTTGCCAAGCATTGAAATGCTGGGCATTGCAGTGATTAGGATACTTTTTTTCTGCTCCAACAGCTATTGAAGAAACACCTGACTGGTCAAGGATGCTGCTGTATATTACAAGGAGGGGTTAGGAGAGGAACAAGGTTTAAACCTATGCTTGTCCCTACTCAGAGTAACTCCATGCTGACCCTTCTTCCCACTTGATGTGTCGGAAGGTAAGCTTCTCAAAGTCTTTGCCAGATTTTCATCCTCAACACTTACAGCCACAGATGTTGCAGTGGATGCAGATGTTGAATCTTGTGGTGGGGAAAGGAGTACAGTGAGGAATGAGGAGGAGTGCAGGCTGGGTCAAAGGGTAGGCAGGCTGGGTCAAAGGGTATGTGACTGTTTTGGGCTTGTGCTCAGAAGGGGGTGCAAAAAGTAAAGACTTGCAACCTACGTTACTGAACGTGCTCACAGTTAATGGAACGGGGTGCACTTTGGTCTTTTCACCTTGCATAAGGACCTTGAGTGTGACCCTTTTGCTGCTGACTGGTATCATTGAGCTCTTTTGTGCATAGACATGTTTCCTCATGCATGTGGTACCCAAATAGCTTTTACCATGGTTGAGGCAGCAGACCATAATGGTTCTGTTGGCAGTAGAGACCCACACTTTAGAGCTCTATCAATTTGCTGCCTATTCAAGTGCTCAGGTACTTGGCAAGGGTATTGTTTACCTTTTGTAATGTTCAAGTAACGAAACAGCATAAGACTTCTATACCAATCCCCCTTCTAATTAATTGACACAACGCTGGTATTGGATTTTAGTGGCCACAGCAGCCAATTTATTAAGTATAAAAACCATCTAACAAATCTTTCCAAAAATAACTGACAACAGGAACTGAGGTCCTTGAAGGCCATCCCACAACAAACCAACCAGTGTCTGCCTCCATGGCCCCCAGCCGCACCACACCGCCTCGGGGACTTAGCAGTATAGGCAGACACTAGATGACTAACGATCCGACCCGTTAACAAAGGGATGCCATACTTGAGACAGCTCCCGCTCTTAATTAAACAGCAACTGCATAGATTGCTCCTCAAGGACCCCAATACCCTGCCCGGCTGCAGTGACATGAACAATACAGCAAAACGAAATGCAATCGGACAATGGAAATATTGAACACAAGGAAATACCACACAAAAAAAGAAAATTAGGGCGGGAGGGTGGGACGCTACTTCCACGCTGCTGACTCCGTCTGGATCTGGAAACTTCTTTCCTCAGGGATCCACCTACACTCCTCCTCTCCGCACCTCTGACCAATCAGGTAAGTGTCCCATCAACCTCCCTGTTGCTAGGAACAAATTAACCCTAGCAGGACCCCTTTTTGTTTTCCCAAACCCCTTTCATGTAGGCCTTCCACAGACACCTCCATCTGCTGTTCCATGCCTGTCTGTACTGACAATGGTCCATTTCTACCAGACACAAATTAAGCCTATATTTTGAATATTTGGGGAATTATTAGGTTAACAGGGATGAGAGGGGTTTAAGGAATATGGGGTTGTGGTTTTGAAGTATGTTTTATTGATATTTTTCCAATGTTACCCTAGAAGTAACATAAAAAGGAGAACCCTGTCTCCATTATACAGTACTTTTTAAATGTTTTTATTGGTTCATGTTTGCCATGGCAGTGCTGAGCAACTCATGACCTTTGTTTAAAAATTCCTTACCTATTAGCCTTAAAAATGGCCACAATTGATTTGCATTTTCCAGAATGTATGATCAGTTTGACAAACAGCCAACTGCAGTATTATTTACAGTGAGAAAATAATCCACCAAATGTACACAATGATCCTGATTTACTAAAGGAGAAGAATTTTCACTTTGAAAAATTAATTTTCACTTCTCTTAGTAAATGAGGTAAAAGAAAAAGAAATCATTTCACAAAATGTAGCACATGATTGCAAGGAAAAATTTAAAAAAGCACAACTTTACTTCATTAAAATAAGTGAAAGTCCTGTAACATATGCTTAAAAGTAGTGACAAACTTGTGTAAAACTACCAGTGAAGATTATTCATTTCATCTTAAATTTTGTTGAAATTAGCCCAACATTTTGCCATGCAGACTGCTTAGGTAAAATGTGCCATGTGAATTCTTTTCAAAGACATGTAATCAACAAGTCAACCTTAATGTAACCATAAACCAAATGCTAACCATAACCCTTTGGTTTTTTTTATCACATCTAGCAATGACATGACTGATCATTTCTTAGAATGCTATGTAAAAAAAAGAGTTTTTTGTAATATAAAGTAAAAAATGAAAACAAAAACATTTAAAGGAACTTCTGTAACCCTTACCAGACAGTTAAAGCCCATTGCACAACTAAAAAACACCAAAACTAGCTGGGCTAGCAATTTTATTCTACAGAGCACCTGCTTTCAGAAAATATAATTGCTTGGGGGTTTAACCACTTCAAGACGAGGTGTTTTAGACCCCCTTCCTGGCCAGGCCATTTTTCAGTGTTCAGCGCTGCAGTCCTTTGACTGACGTTTATTCCGTCATGCAACGCTGTACTGAAATGAATTTTATACCATTTTTTGGGGACAGATAGGGCTTTATTTTGGGGGATATTTAATCACCACTGGGGTTTTTATTTTTTATTATAATTAGGAAAAATTACAGAAAATTACAGAAAATTTTGAAAAAAAAAAGTTTTTTTTTACATTATGTTAGGAAACATTTATTATTAACCAGTTTTTTGGTAAAATATAAAAGATCAGGTCACGTCGGGTTAATAGACACCAAACATGTCAAGCTTTAAAATTGCGCGCACCCGCGAAATTGCAGAAAACTACCATACCCAAAATTGGCCATAGGCGACACTTTAAAAGCTTTTACCGCTCATCAGTTTAGTGTTATCAGTGATTGATGGCCCTAGACTTATTGCTCTCACTCCGACGTTCGCGGCGATATGTAACATGTGCGGCGCAATGGGCGCAATCGTCTTTTTTGCACGTATGCGCCCCCGACGCATGTTTGCATGCGTGTATGTATGGGTGGGGACTTTAAAAAATTTTTTTTTTTTTTATTCTTTTTTTATGTGTAACTTTAAATTGGGGGGGGGCGACTTACATTTTTTTTTCCTTTTTTTTTCCCACTAAAAACTTTATTGCTATCACATACGGGGGCTAATAAAACCCCCTTATGTGATAGCAAAATATGTTTTTAAAGTAATTTTCTATCCAAAAATTCACATTTTAACATGTGTGTGAAAAATGAAAAAATTGCTTTGGTCCTGAGGTTTTTAAAGAGGAGTGGGGGTAGCAGCCACCTTATTCTACCAGGGTGCATAGGTCCACATGGCAGGCTATTGGAATCCATAGGCCTGCCCTGTAGGGCTCAACAGTCTGGGCCTTCAGACAACACTGTACAGTGCTGGTTTGCAGCCTCTGTCTGCAGCATATCAAGTGTGGTAAATCTATTGTGTTTTTGGTACCACATTCATAAGGAGATATAGCTATTCACCAAAAAGCTCAGTGGATGCAGCATATAAATATTTATTTAATTCAATGATTGTGAAATAATTGTTATTCTATGTAATTGATATGGGAGAATTTATTTGATTGGGGTTATTTAACATATGATTTTCTATTTTTAATAAGTCAGTGTAGTTTTAAGATTTGTTGTATTTTGATACACGTTCTTGATAGGGTTCAGGGAGCTAAAAAAAATTGTGTTTTTCATTGAGGTGAGAGAAATCGTTCTATCACTGATAGCACTGCAGCTGAATAGTGTTTTTTCGGGAGATAAAACCCATAGTGCAGGCTATATCGTTTATTTTATCCATGCTCTGTCACTGTGAGGCAGCACCAGCCTCTAGAAGAACATGAGGATAAGGGTTCCAGTAGCGAGGAGGAGGAGGACATGCAGAAGGAGCTTTTGATCCCTCCTGAACATAATGATTTGTATGTGAGTGGGGTGAGGTGGTAGACAACACCATTGCCCTCAGTGACATCGAGAAATTGAGTTCCCCTGCCTTTAGTGGCAGATAGCCCATTTCATGCTGCAGTGCCTATGCAAGGACTTCAGGATATGGAACACCAAGGAGAGGGACCATTACTGGTTTGCCACCTTTCTGGATCCACATTACAAAAGGAAAAATGCTGTTAAAATGCACCATCTCCAAGAGGTGCTGCAGCGGAACCTCTTAATGGCTTTCCCAGAGCATGACAGGTTCCCCTTTCATGGCCAATGTTCCATGGATACGCATAGTGGTAAAAGGAGTAGCAGCAGTGCCAGTGTTTGTCTAAATAAGCCTTCAGGTCCTTCTTCATACTGCATTGCCCAGGTCTGACTGCTGATAGCAGTCACATGCAGTGTATTACATACATGATCAATGATTATACTGTATTGAATCAAGGCTAGATCTGGACACCCTGACAACGGATAACCTAGTTGGCTACTGGGTGGGTAGACTATTGGCTCAAGCTTTACCAGTATGCAATTGAGGTTCTTCGCTGCAACTATTAAGCTTTCAGAATGGGCATTTAGTGCACCAAGTAGTTTTGTGATGAAAAAAATCCACCTGGTTCATTGGAAGAATGGCAACAATGCGTCTCAAGGCTGAGGATGGGAATCCAAAATGTCTCCCTAGCGGAGGCTAATTATAAAGTTTTTGCAAGATGGTACCAGGTTCCAGTTAGATTGGCAATCATGTTTCCTGGGACGAGCCTCTTATGCTTTAGAGGATGTAATCAGCGGGGTTCTATGATCCACATTTGGTGGCAGTGCCCAAAATTGCTTTGCTTCTGAAATAGGCTTTTTGCCCTGCTCTCTGAGATCCTCCAGCTCCATATTCCTAGAGATCCGCAACACTTTCTACTGAATAAACCGGTCCCAGGTATCTCAAGAGCTCAGGGCAAACTCCTGTTCTTTTTTTTTTTAGCAGCAAAAACTTCCATAGCCCGATCCTGGAAATCAGAAAGGGTACCATTCTCTATGGTCTTGTCCAAATTAAACTGGATTATGATCCATGAGAAGCTTTATAGTATTTTGCAAGATAGATACATTAGCTTTGAAGAAGTTTGGAAACCTTGGTTGATGCATCAAGGGATTGCAAATCCTCTAGGTGGCCTGCCTGCTTGTTTCCTCAGGTTAAGTTATAGTGTTTTGTTTTTTTTTAGGAACCCATGAGTCCACAATCTTGCATTATTGTGCTTTATTGTTTAATTTTTTAAAAATGTTTTATATATATATATTTTATATATATATATTTTTACTTTTTATTTTATTTTTATTTTTTTATTTTTCATCGAAACTGTGTTTTCAGCTACTTTCCCACTTGGTGGGAGCCTAGTACTACCCATCCAGATGAATCTAGTACTCACAGATTGGGTGATAAACAGCGGTTCTTACAATGGCAAGAGAGACAAATCGAATTCATTCGACCCCCCAATTTACAGCAGGTGTGTCGAGGGTTTAGAATTACGTTGCGGGGGGCTTTGGTAATATATTAACACAATAGACAGAGGTAAGCAATCTTTTGCTCTGTTACTGTTGAAGGACCATTGATTGTGGTATAACACTTTATTATGATGCATATATTATATGTTTATAGAATGATATTACTGTCTGTGAATAGAACTGTATAAGTATGGAAAACCAATAAAAAAACTTTGAAAACAGAAAAAAATCCACCTGCCCCCAGACACAGTTTATTGGCTCCCCTTTATCAAAATGTACAAATGTACTAGTCCTGGATCAGCGCTGAGTACCAAACAGCTGCAGCTGATGTGACTGATTTAGTGTTTTCTTAGATTCGGGCCCCTAGACCCTTAATATACCAACAGCAACACCATCTACTAACACCGCTGCTGGCCTGCCATCCATTAAAATCTTTTACCACCATTGCTGGCCTGCTATCCATTACCATATCCTGCCACTGGTTCAATCCTGAATTGCAATGTTTATGTCCTATGTTTCTGACATAATGCAATGTATTTTTTATTTCTGAATAAAATTATATTGCCTCATAACTCACTCCTCAAATGTGGCCTACGAAAAGGCTTACATGTATTTGTGTAATATTTCTATCTTATGTCTCTGACAAGTTACTTGCTTGTGTTTCATGTATTAAGCTTAGGAAGCTGCAGCAAGACATGATGACTAGTAAGTGGTACAGGAAGTGGAAAAGATGGGGCTTTAACAGAACATACATAGACGTCTACTAAATCATAAAACACAACATTTATTGTTTCATTAAAAAAAAACACATATAGAAAGATTATATGAAACCATACAGTCTCTCTGAAATGCTTAGTAGAGTTCATATATGTTTTACGACATCACATCCGTGACTCAAAGATGACAATCGCACCATACTGGTTTGAATCCTCAAGTTGTTTCACTATAAATATCTTCTTCAGTAGGTGTTGTGGTCATGCACTGAAACAGGAGCCAGCAAAAGAATCGGCCAAGTGCACTGGCCTTGTAGGGGGCCACAGGAGAAGCATTATTTATAGTTACCAACAGCTATGGAGATGACATTAACATCTGTTGTGAGGTCCGACTACATCCTCACTCCAGCTCAGCTGGAGATTGCATTAAAGTTATCAACTGATGAAGTTTTTGGTGAGGTTGCCCCAACGCACCCACAAATAAAGCCCAAGAAACTTCACTATTAATAAAGTCTGCCTTAACAACACTAATTGTTGTTTTGGTAAATGCTATATAGAGGAGAAGAAGACATTTGAGGCATCCTAAATGTCGATTTTTAGTTCATGCATTGCTGACATGATCTAAGAAATGCACTCTTATTGCACAAGTGCATTGAAACATAAAGGATTATTCACTAAGGGATGAATAGTTTGGAGAAGGCAGGAGAAGTGAACAATCTAGGCAACATAGCCGAACTGGAAAGTAAGCTGAATTGAAGTATTTTTGCAAATCAGCTATTTTTTCTTAGGGGGTTACTCACAAAGCTGCCGAAGGCAGCCGAGTGAATAATGCAGCCGAAGTGAAGTGAACCGAACAACATTTGGCTATTTACTTCTGGCTTGTACGGCTGATTTCAGCCGTACATCGGCTGAAATCAGCCATACATCAGCTGCCTTTAGCTGCACTTCGGTCAGCCGAACATGCTTTGCAACATCTGGATCGTCTGAGCCGAAGCTCCGGCAGCTTACTCGCTGCCGTACGCCCCTATTCTCATAGGGGCCGAACGGCAGTGAGTGAATGACCGAATGCCACCAAGCAGCATTTGGCTCGGTTATTCTGCAAAATAGCAATTCATTGAAAAAGTTTAAAAAAAAGAGGTTGAAAAAAAGATTTTTAAAATGTAAATACATAATTAAATAAAAAAAATAAAGATGACATTAAAAAAAAAAAACAATTGGGTGGTGCTAGCAGTGACAGCTAGCTCCGCCCAACTGTTTTCTATTTGCTGGCACCTGCTAGAGTCTTCTAGCAGGTCCCAGCCAATGAATAACGGCTGTGGCATCATCTGCCCAGTTGTTATTGTTTAATGACAGTTCAGCGCCCCCAGGCAATTTGGGGATGCTGATCTGTCATTGCAACTTGGCGGAGCCAGCCATGAGATCACGGCTGGCTCCGCCCAGCTGTCATTTGTGGAGCAGTTACCCGTGGCAACCAATCAGCTTCTATCTTCAGTTTGTTCAGTCAACTTTTGAAAATGAAACAGAGAAACTGATTGGTTGTCATGCACAGCTGCTCCAGATTTTGTCTGCTCCAGTTTTGATAAATCCCCCTCAATGAGTTTTATTTATCAAGCTTTGAAGGCTGCAGCAAGACATGGTGACTAGTAAGTGGTAGAGGAAGTGGGAAAGGCACATATAAGAATATTAACTTTAATTATCCAATTATTCCAGTATACTATAACAATGTAAACGTACAGATGAAGAAATTTTAAAAAATTGCTTTTAACATGATTGAAGTGCAATGATTGAAGTGAATAATAATAATAAATCATGTGTGTAAATTCACTGCTCCCTTTGTAACCCCTTTCCACTAGCTGTACGCATGTATGTGGCATTTCTCTTTTTTGTAGGAGCGCAATTTTTATTTCTATTTAAAAATTGCGTTGTCTCTCACTTTTCAAATGTGGCCTACTATTTCTCTGTGATGCCACCAGCTGTCTTTAATGCCGACTACTGATTTATGTACGTTAATGTGGGGTTGTATGGTAGCAGTAGTGATTCAAGCACCTTTAACCACTCTGAGTTTGGCAAGGGCTTGAAGAATATTGAGCTTTATCTTCCACACGATAAATCATGACCTGAGACAAATGAGCCAGTAAGATGTTCACAATTGGTGATCACATAATGTTCCCCTGTTCTCAAGGAGGCTTGACCCAGGAGAAACGCATTTCGATTACAAACTGTGCAGTGCTCACAGGATGGTAGAAAATATCTTCAGCACTCTCGCCAATAAATGGAGAATGCTACATTCATCTGCATGGAATGCAGTCACGTGAAGGCAATCTGTGTGCTACACAATTATATGCTCAAATGAGATGGCTACAAGTTTAAAGGCTTGTTCACACCATGCCCGGACCATGCCAATACCAGAACAGTTTGTTCCTGGACCCAAAAAGCATCCCAATATATCCCTATGGTATTTCTGGGCTCTGTTCAGACCAGCACAGTCCGTTCTGGTCCAGACAAATAAAATACTGCTTGTCTAACTTTTTTCGGCCTGGAACGTATGGAAATGCAGCAAAAATTTAAACAAATGCATGCAAATGCACTGGAATGCACTGGACTTCACCTGAAAGCCCATTTTAAGCTAAAAAAGCAGCAAAAATGCACTGCTCCAGATCTGGTCCAGGCATGGTGTGAACATACCCTCAAGGCAGCTTTCACCACGGCTTTGAGCAAGCCTAGTAGACATTGGCTGGCTTTCCTATGTGTGCAATATAGAGATTTAATAATTGAATACTTCCTATCCTTGGCAGTTTTCTGACAAGACAGATATGCCTATTTTTTGTAAATGTGGTGTGCATATAATTGCAAAGTCAATTTAAAAATATGATCCTGTTTTGCGTTCATGTAAATTTTGTAAACAAAGAGCGTCTTATATTCTCTATCTTTTGTGTACCTTTTGCATGCTGCATAGGTTGAAATACTGCTTGAATATGCCTCTCGGTCCATGGCCAGTTCATTTGGACAGGCTGCAATTTAGAAAAAATCTGATCTTAAATCTTAACTTCATGGAAGTCAATGATTATCAAATTCCATCAATACATGACAAATTCCTGGCTATGGGAATTTAGCTTTACTACTGGGATTCCATGGTGATGTCATTGACTTAAGTTTGGTCAATTGCTGGTGATATTAACACAGATTTGAATCTGTAATTAGTAATGGGAGTGAGAGGTGTACAGATCAGTAGGTAAGGGGCCTTTATACGTCACACATGATGATTGACACAGATTACCTGGCTGAACTCCATGACTGACATGGATTACCTCACTGGTGATATGGATTTACTTAACTTTTTTGTAAATGAGTATAAAGGAACACTAATTTACTCCTGTACTCATTCACCTGGGCATGCAGCCTGGATGTTAATAAGTGGGGGGCAGCAAGCAAGTGCCCTGCCTTCCTGAACTATGCCAGGCCACAGGGTTTCAATATTAGGAGGGGACCTTACAAGGGGGAGCCAGCCAAGCCTGACCTCTTGCAAGGCAATATAAAGGGGACAAAGGTCTCATCCCCACATCCTGTCACCAAATGGGATATGCAGATTTTAAGGGTGACATTTTCAGAATCTGGAACCTCATTACTATAGGGGGGCCCCCAGATATACCCTCCTCCAAATAAATGAGTACATGGTACATGTAGTAGATGGGCCTCCCCTCTGAATGTATCTTAAATCCAGGACAATGGGGGCATGGTCAGATATAATCAAGTTCTCAATAGTTACCGCCTTGACCCAAGTGAAGAGGGATTAGGAAACCAGGAAGAAGTCTATCCTCAAGAGTGTTTCATGAGGGTGGAAATAATGGGTGTATTCTCACTCAAGGGCATGTAGCTGTCTCCAAACGTGCATAACATCTCCAGCTTGTATCAGGTTATTGAGGTGATCATTTTGTGTGGTAAAGCTTTGTGTAGAGGCAAATGATCGGGTAGACCTGTTCTCTAATAGGTTAACAACAGCGGTTATGTCTCCATCAATTAGCACCACAAAGGGTTTTCCCTTTAGCATCAGGTAGAGAAGTTCCTCGCAAAAGGCTTTGTTATTGTCATTAGGGCCATACGCATTAAGTATCAACAGTTCTCCAGATCCTTGTTGATCTATAGTGTGGACCCAATTCACTTCTTATCATCATGAGTGTGTTGTAGAACAGACCATTTTATGTCTTTGTGAATTAAAGATATAACTCCAGCTTTACGATCCATAGGCGGTGCTCCCAAAACTGTGCCTACCTATGATTTGTCTAAATGTGTTTCTTGGAGTAGTGCCATATCCACTTTAAGCTTCAGATGTCTGAGTACAAGTGACTATAGACCTTTAACATTCCAAATTACACATGCACATGCTGTCAGTAGCCTAAGCATGAGCAGCATAGGGTGAGTTATGATAAAGACAGCCTTCTTGGTGATGGAAGAGCCTAGGTTACCAGTTCAGTTTCCCGGACAATCTATCTGAAAATGTGATCAAGTCCACAGGGGTGGAGAGGCTGGCAGAGGCACAGACAAAATAGTGCGACAGAGGGTGCCCTGTGATCAACCCTCGCTGCAACAATAAAGGGAACTTTGGTGATGTCAAGAGAAACAGAAGAAACAAATGACAGCCAGCCACAACTGTAGTAGTAGAAAAAAATAAGCAATTGTGACTCCCTTTTGTCTCAATAAGAGAGCATAAGAGCAGTATGCCCAATTCCAGCTAGGCCAGCCAGCTAGACATAAAAAGCCAGCTAGACAGGGCCAGTAGCAGTATTTGGATTGCAATATAGCAGTATTTTTCTAACGCCATCCTGCCTATGGAGAAAACAAGAGTATCATAGACACAAAACCTAAAGCAAAATCTAAATGGGACCCAAAAAGCCCACATGTAAGTGTGAAGAATGAATGCGGTTCTCAGCCTTAGAACATTCACTGTTGGTAGTGATAGGAGAAATAGGAGAATACAATCTCCATACCAGATGATTAAGAAGGCGAGTTGTGCTGAGATCAGGGTGATCTGTCACCCTGCACATAGGATCCATGTTGTCCTTCCATATCTCGCATAAATTGCAAAACCTGTTGACCGTTCCATCCTCTCTGAGAACCCAAAAGCAGTGTAATACAGTACAAATTTAATATGCTTTTGCACCATTTGTGAACAGGCTTAATTGAAAGTTTTCTGATGTTTCATTAGGTCAGCAAAATATCCTGCAGAGATGAGAAGTTTATGGCAATCCTCCACCAAGTTTTGCTTTGTCCTATATGCTCTGAGAATATGCACTCTATCTGTAAAATCCAAATACTCTGCCTGGCCCAAAAAAGTCATTAACCAAAAAGTTGAAAGCCTTCCATTGGATAATTACTGAATTGATTACTATGTTTCTGGCAACAAATGAGGTCAGCTGCCTACCTGAAAATACTGAATGACCAGCTTTTCCATCAATTGATTTTTTTCTTACCTGAAGGCATGGGCATATTCTAAGATAACAATGCCAGGATTCAATGGGCTAAAATTGTGGAAGAGTGGTTCAGGGAGCACAAGACACCATTTTCACACATGGATTGGCCACCACAGACCTTAACGTTTGGTACGTAAAGTAATCACTACAAGATCTTTGTGAAAAGTTACCTCTGGATCTAAATAATTGTTATGACATTGCATAAGCTTATCAAAACGATGCCATGGTGAATATGTACTGTAATCTAGGCTAAAGGTGGCCTAATTAAATATTAGAGTGGGGTTTTTTTGCCCATTCAGTGTACCTTACTATGACAAGGAGAAGCGTAGCAGAGTTTTGCCTTGGTGGACCTAGCCGATATACCCTTTCCACTTAACACACAGTGGATATCCCCAAGGCATTTGGAATAATGATGACCAAAATTTTTGAAGTTCTGCAGACAAAACAGATTCTGGCAGGCCCACCAATCAGATTGCTTCACTTAGACCTCTTCTCGAGGTCATCCAGTTTATTAGCTAGTCGGTTTAACTTTGAGATTGCAGCTATGACCTCCAAATGCAATGCATCCTGTTAATCCTCTGTGGTATACACTCCATGTTCAAACATGTTAATGTGTGAGGAACGTTCATTTAGGGAGGTTTTCAGGGCATCTAATTCGGTCTTAATGTCCTCAGAAATAATTGCTGTTTAGTCTGCCTTGATATAGGAAGCCACCTCTGCAGCAAGCATTTTGTAGTCAATAGCATGCCTAAGGCAACAGACTCACTCCCCGATTCCTCATGCATGGGTTGTCAGCCTCCACCATCTTGTGAAGTGGCCTCCATTTGTCTCTTCTCCGTGGTAGGGTTTAGTGACAGATTTCTCGATGTCAGCTCCAGATATAGGCTCCGGAGCTGTAAATGTGCAGGTGGGTATGCAGTCTGATAGGTGGCAGGATGAAGCACTTTTCATGTGTCTACCTCATCAAGCCCTGGAACCAGAAATCTAAGCTGAATTTTAATAACCTAGGGTGAAGGTGTACATTTTTTGTGTTTTCTGTTTTTTTGAGGGGAGTTTCAAAAGATGCAGTGAGGTGATAGGATAATAAAGGCAGTTCTTGACCCAACTATGAGCAGCAACTGCCTGATCTGGGCTAATTAACACAAAGGTAAACATTATAAATGAAATAATAATAAAATAAATAAAGTGAATTACAAATTATACATAAAAATACAGTGTATTATTTTAGAGACAACATCCAGAAATATTGAACAGACTTGATCCACAGTATAAAGTACTTTTTACAAGACCTCACTTTTAGGGGGAGAATCCAGTCATGTTTTTTCTTTTTTATTGAAATACAGAAATATTGAACAGACTTGGTGCACACTGTGGGGTCTATTTATAAGCAGTTTGCAGAGTCATTCACCTTGCAAATCTCTGTGAATCTTTTCTTTTCAGGTCAAATGTAATGTAATACAATGGAAATAAGTATAATAAGTGGCCATTTTCTCAACCTGCAAACTCATGGTTGATCTAAACCCATAGTTTGCTATTAGTCGATATTGATCCAGCTGCTTATCCAAAAAACAGGTTTTCTTATCTCCAACACACCATAAGAAAGGGGCAAACTATTGACAAAGTTTTTTTTTTTTAACAGAGATGTGTCAACATATGTTATGTTGATGTGCTTTGATGTGCATTGCACTGCGTAACGGTGCACGCATGCTGCATTTTCATGCAAAGCATCACAATGCACCTGTATGGTGTGAACAGGACACATAGAAAACAATTTGTACGGGCTATTGTGAATAGCCCGTACAGCACCCCCTCGGTTCTCCTGAACCGAAGGGGTCCTGGGGCCGAAGCCAGCCGAAGGATCGGCCGAAGCTTTGTGAATAGACCCCTATGTGTCCTTGCATTGAGTTGCATTGATTAATGCAGTGCAATGGACATGGTGTGAACAGGCCCTAAATATTTTTAGATATCCGTGAATGTGCATTCTGTAAAGTGACTAGTGGCCATGAACTGAATCAGGGTACATAAAATCAATTTTGTCCTAGAGCCCAAGGTGTACTTGCACCTTTACGGAATGTGAAGGATGGTCAGCTTTGAAAGTTAAAAGAAGTCCCTTTAGTCTGTTAACCTCCCTGGCGGTATTCCCGAGTCTGGCTCGGGGTGAATTTTCCATGCTAGGAGCGGTAACCCCGAGCCAGACTCGGGGCTGCAGAGAAAACTGACACTCACCTTGTTCCTGCTTTATAATTATTTATAATTTATTATATTATAATTTTTTAATTTCGTGTTTCAAACTTTATCATACCTGGGATGTCTACTGGACTCTTGTTTGGACAGATTTAGGTGAGTTATTCCTAAGATTTACTAAGAACTACAGGCCTACAATGTAAAACAACATATTTGCTTGAAAAACAATGTACCGCTTTTGGTACCTAAAATCCTGAATAATCATACCGCCAGGGAGGTTAAACCTTAGTTTTCTTAAAAGACAATCAATAGCTAACTGGATGAGACACCAGTATGGACTTAAAGTAGTACTTTCCATGTCACTTAGCTGTTAAATTGGTTCCTTCTAAGGTATCCTCTGTTATATTTTGAAAGAAGTGCTTTGTAAAAGACTTTCCATAGTGATAATTCTTCATAAGGAGATTTATACTGATGCATGCTTAAAAAGGTTGTCTTAGCTATAATACAAGCCTAAATATTGTCCATTCTTGTCGTATTTATTAACACGGTTTCTGCCCCATCAAGAAAGAACATATGTCTACTTAAAAAACATAAGCTGGGAAAGAGAATAGTTGTTTTTAGGATTTTTAGATATTTCCATGACCTGGTCTTCTACCAAAAACACCAAGAGATTTGCTTTTTTTGCGCATAGTGATCTATTTATTACTTATATAGAAACATATTTTTTTTTTAATGGAGAATTCGATTTTTGTAGTCGTGTGTTAGAAACAAAATGTTGCGAGCCATAGAACATATACATTTCCTTTTATCCATCTGGATCTAGTGCCACCAAGTACAATATATATTTTTTAAATTACATATAGTTACATAGTTACATAGTATTTGAGGTTGAATAAAGACACATGTCCATCAAGTCCAACCTATTTGTGTATGTGTGTATGGCCCTTTTGGTGTGTAGTATGTATAGGTCCCTTGTGTGTTTTCAATTTTAATTGAAATTGAACTGTATTCTGTGTATCTCTATAATACATTACGATTTATTTATTTATCTATTTATTTAAATATTTATGATGCACATCATTTTGCTTAAGCCACTAGTGCAGCGCATACTCAATTTGTTAGCTTCAACACCAGAAAAAGACAATATATGTTTTATAAAGTATTATATCATATTATATTATTATTATTATATGATCATTTTTTTTCTCTGTACAGCACTACACTGTCATTTTGCAATAAAATGTTTCGAAATCCGCCCCCCCCCCAAAAAAAAAGAAAAGAAAAAAAGCATTATTATACAAAATTTGCCCTAGATTTTCATTTTTACTTTGAGCCTTTTTTGTCATGTAAGTCAGACCCAGTGACACTTGCTACACCACATCTCACAGTTGACAATACTTTGCCATAAAATCATAATTGAAAAAAAAATAATGATTAAACATCTTAGGCTACGAGTGATACATTATGTCAGGACATACTACTAAGAAGGCAAGATTCCTAATGACCAAAGAAAATAACCTGACACGAAACTAAAAAAAATGGAGCAGAACTATTAATATTGATCTGTTTTTTTTAAAGAACATTTAATAAAAAATAACATTTTACCATTGCAATAATAGAAAACCAAGCGATTAAAACTTGAGTGTCAATTATCATAAAATTCATCATTGTAATTCTTATTAAAACTCAGTGTTTAGTTAGGTAATGAATTTATAATTTGCCAATTTGCATAAGGAGCCCTGAGATGGCTTATTATTTCAATCCTATACAATTACAGTTCCAGCTACATACATCAGAGCTCTTAGCAATGTAAAATCACTGCACTAATTAATAAGCCATTTACTGACTGCAGCTAGTTATGGTGGTCCTGCAGCTGACCTTACGGAAGATGAGCCATCTCTGATGTGGCTGTGTTTAACTACAAACATAATGATGGGCCAGGAGGGAATCATTAAAAATAATTTACACCAGCCTTCATTTACAAGATCTTTTGATAGCATGCTTCTCTGCTGTTTAAATCCACAGTGCAGTCTCAATCATTTGGAAAGGGCCAAGCAGGAGAGTGAAGGACGATACCTAAGTGGTTAATTAGGAGGCATTCAGACTCCACAAGAGCCTCCTGAAAAATCCCTCTGATGTCTGTTATGTCAAATGTCTCTCACAGGCAAAGCCACAAGAGGTAGGTAATATAGCAGGCTAATTATTTGGGACTAAGAGCAGCTGAGAATGGCCTGTCACTGAGCCCTCACTGTGAGCACCCAAACCACAGACTGGGAGCTGCTTTGCTGTGACTGGATAACAAAAACATTAAATTAATAAATATGAAGAAAATTGGAAAAAGCAAGCAGGTAAACTTGACCAGGTGGAATTTTAGCATTGCAGAACAAATTTCTTACCAACTTCATGCATGAAAACTTCTATGTGTCAGTCTGTAAGTATATAAATGTGCCTCAAATTTTGCTTCATTTTGTTTCTTTGTGGTATAAAAGAGCTATACATTTACTAAGGTGAGTAGCCTTTATTTGAGTATATAGCAAATTAGGTTTACTGTGCAGTTTTCTATTTGCTTAACAATAAAATAAGTATACATTGTAGTTAAACATGAAGATTTTAAAGTTATAAGAAGTTAAATGAAAATGTTATCATAGTATTTTATTTCCCCACTTCTCTAGTAGGTTACACTTATAATTGTAATTTGTTTATATAAATAAACATTTTACATATATTGTCATTTTAATTTCCATAAGAACACTGTGGTGAAAAAGTATACCCAAAGAAAATATATTTAAAAGGTCTAATTATTCTAAATTAGTTTATCCCTAATATATTAAATATTTGATAGTATAATGTACATGTAGATTACTCAGTGCTCAGCGGCATGCTGACATTTTTGCTGGCAAAATCAAAGACAAAGACAAATCAGGCAGATATAACTGAGTTTCCAGTGAAAAAACTGTATTAATGCTAAAAAATGTGCATCAGTCAACACACACTTGTGTTGTGGTTTATATATGACTAAAAGGTTATATTTCTTAAGTATTATTTTGAACAATTAACAATTAAGCATGGTGTACTGTTTTTTGTACTGTTTTTTTCTTTATTTTCTCTAATTTATAATCCAGCACTGTTACAGTTTAGGTTATAGAAACATAGGAATGTAAACATCAGAAAAAAGAAAAGTGGTCCATTGGGTCTGCCCCCTATTTAATTTTTTTGTCTAGTATATAGTGAGTATAGATCTATGATTGTCCCAAGCATGCTTAAATTCACTTACTGTTAACTGCCTCTGCTGGAAGTCTGTTCTAAGCTTTAACTACTCTTGCAGTAAAATAATACTTTCTAGTGTTAGTTTTGAACTTTGCTCATGTCCCTGTGTTCTTGATATTAGCTTCATATTGGAAATACTTCCCTCCTGAACCTTAATCACACCCTCAATGTTTTTAGGTTTCAATTGTGTCCCCCATTTCTCTTTTTTCCTTGAGTCTTTACATAAATATTAGGGCACTACTGTACACACAAGAAAAGTTTCTACATTTTAGATTTTCCTAATAAGCAGTTTCACACAAAAAAGTAGATAAAATGCACACATGACAACATTCAATCTTTCTCTTAAATAGTGTTTTCTTTCACAAAAAACGTTTCTTATTAATAGCAGTTCTGTTACTTAAAAAATATTTGATGGCAGATACATCCTCTTTATTTTATTCTCTTTATTTTAACTACATCTACAGAAGTCTTACAATTGAGACACTGATAATCTGAAGCTGACATCTACAGAATAGAAGGAATAGACTGAAATTACTTTTCATATCTTGTTTACTAGTATATGAAAAGTAATGTACATAAAATCTGCTTCTTAAAATTCCTGTCAAAACTGAAACTAAATGCCAGCCAGAAAGTAAACTATTTCTAAGACTACTATTAGAAACCACATACAGTATCACATATGTAATACAAGGGTAAACAGACAACTTTAAAACTCCCAACAAAGATTTATTTCTCCTTTTAAACCATTAGATTTTTTATTAAAGATTTAGGTAATATCATGAAGGATTAAAACAGTTTTTTTTCCTCATTTTACCAATAATACTCCACCGAGTATAAAGGAGGCTTTAAAAGAGGAACTTCACCCTTATCTTTAAAATGACAACAAAGGTACCTTTAGAAATGTTTAGTAATTGGCAATCTACAGATACTTATAGAAAATTGCAGGCTTTTTATTCTTTGCATATGGTACCTTATTTTTCTTTTCCTCCCCATTCTTCTCAAAGTGATCATTTTTAGTAAGGGCAAATTCATCTATCAACCTCTACTTCCTGTAACTCTGGAACATGTGATTGGAATATGTGACAGTGCATAACACCTTTCGCTGAGATCTCACGAGATTTTGAAGTTTACAGACAAGATTTGCCAGCAATGCACTGCTGATATAACCTTCCCAGGATGCATCTCTTAGGACCAGATTATATTTACTAATACCTAAGAGGACCGGGAAGTGGAGAAACAGTAATTGTAAGTAAAAGCAGAATGTGTTATTTTGTTTAACCTCCCTTCGGGATTACCGCCAGGGAGGTTAACTAATGAATGTAAGATGATTTCATATCAGTATGCAGAGCTACATGCTGATGTCATTTTTAGTAAAAGGAGGTTAAATCCACTTTAACCAGATGTCCATACACTGGCAATTTGACATTATGGCTAACAGTAATTTAGACATTAATATTCTGAAAGTAACATACAATGTTCATTTTGTTGCTTTTCTTCTTCTTTTTTTTTAACATTGTATATGTAGTTATGTGTGCCCCTTAAATGCACAATCTATTTTTTGTTTTTGAAACCTTTCACTTTAACTACCTGTGGGCCGGCCGTAGTAAAAAAACGGCCGGCTGGGAGCTCTCTAGATCTGAGCGGGCGTCTACGTTCGCTCAGACACGCCCCCTCGCACGCACCGCTCGGCGCGTGCAAGTGGGAGATGGCCGATATTTAAAAACAGGCAGCGATGCCTGTTACCATACAAGCGATCCGCCGGCTGTAGAGTCGGCGGATCGCGTGTATGGGGTGCCGATCTCCCCCCCCACCATTGTCCCGCTTATCCTGGGCTCCGCTGTGCCCAGTGCAAGCCCGGGATCAGCATGTCGCCTGTGTCACAGGGGATCAGAGGTAGATCGTTAAACAAGCTCCCTCCGGTCCCCTCTCCTCTGCAAGAATGCAGAAGTGTTGTATAATACATCACTTCCGCATTCTTGTGTCACTCTCCAGCTTCAGAAGCTGATGGAGCAGATCTCTGCTTCATCAGCTTCTTTTGGGGGGTCCTAGGTGACATTAGGGGTCTTGGAGACCCCTGATGTCTCCATAAAGAGGACCTGTCACATATTTTGCGCATACGTGCAAAAAAGACGATTGCGCCCATTACGCTGCACATGTTACAGATCGCCACAAACGTTGGAGTGAGAGCACTAAGTCTAGGGCCATTAATCACTGATAACATTAAACTAATGAGCGGTAAAAGCTTTTAAAGTGTCGCCTATGGCCAATTTTGGGTATGGTAGTTTTCTGCGATTTCGCGGGTGCGCGCAATTTTAAAGCTTGACATGTTTGGTGTCTATTTACCCAACGTGACCCGATCTTTTATATTTTAAGAAAAACTGGGTAATAATAAATGTTTCCTAATATAATGTAAAAAGACTGACGGATGAAGCATTGGTAGTTATCATTTTCACTGCATGACATACAAAATGGGTCCTGTAGAGAATGTCTACTGGCAGCACAAAGAGGGCAAATGCCGTTCACACAGCAATACTGTCACTAGATGGCACTGAGGAGTTTAGGAATTTAAATCAGTCCCTTACAAATCTGTATATGCAATATCTTCAAAACATGATACTGAAAGCATGTAACCTAGATAATAATAGAATAATGATAATAATAATTATATAAATAATATACTAAAAACATATAATGAGCTGTTCAAAACATTTGCATGTAAAGCACTCACAATAAATACACTATGGAATTTTATGCAATCTGTGGTTTATGCCTTTCCACTGAAAATCTAAGTTTTGGGTTCTCCCTTATCTGCTGTGATTGCACAACCAAAGCAAAAAAAGTAGGGGTCTATTCACGAAGCAGCCAAAGTATTTAGCCGTAGCTTCGGCTGATCCTTCGGCTGGCTTCCGTCCCAGGACCCCTTCGATTTAACTGTTACCTGCTTTATGTAAAAAAAAAAGCCTGCTTTTCTGGTATATACTGTATATGACTTTCTTTTGGTGACATACCTAGAAAAAAAATATTTATGTTTATTATTCAAGGAAATGCTAAAACATGTAAAAAAATAATTTACAAACAGAAATGTTTGAATTCAAAATGTGACTGAGGCTGTTAAAAGCAGGGGCCAAGGTAGCAGATAGCAGCAATCCTCCTGTACATTTAGACAGTAGGTTTTTTGCCATGGAACATTGTGCATTTTACACCAAAGTTTTGCTACCGGTGGTTTTCAGGGTTGTATTTTTTAATGCACGCTGTGTAAGTACCTACATTTATCCTGGTATCTACCAGCCTGTTGCTCATCCCTGTATATCAGATACGATTGAGTGGGAGAGGATGTAGCAGCACAAGGAACAAGGAATTCATGTGCTGATAAAGCATGGAGGAAGAGAAAGCAGAGTGACAGCATTTTGTATTCTTCACTGTGCTGCTTTCTTCATTCACTGTCCAGTTGCATGGTAGGATAGGTTGAGGATGACCTGGGCTTAGAGGACGTGGGCTAAATGTTGCTGGCCAATAGACTGAGGACATCTAATGGCAGAAATGGGGAAATAAAAAAGTTTACCTTTTATTCAATAATTTGTTCCATTTATAATGACACAAAAATTAAATTTCTAATGCAAAGCATAGCACAATTATGTGCAAATGAAGAAAGATGCTTGTTAAATTTTGCACATGTGTATGTTTTAGGGATGCACTGATACCGTTTTTCGGTTACGAGTACCAATATTTGTATTTCAGTACTCGCTGATGCCGAGTACCAATGCCGGTACTACCGCTATCATGGAGCTGGCTTCCCGGGCAATCAAGAATCCGGGTGGCGGGTAATGACATGTTGCCCGGCTTCTTAATTGCCCTGGAAGCCGGCTCCATGCTGTTTGGCCGGCTCAATGCTGATTGGCTGGGAAGCTGGTTTCCCAGCCAATCAGCTTTCAGGCAGCTGTTTGTCCGGCTTCATGCTGATTGGCCGGGAAGCTGGCTTCCCAGCCAATCAGCTATGAGCTGGCCAAACAGCATGGAGCCAGCTTCCCAGCCAATCAGAAAGCTAGGCTGCAAATCATTACCCGCTGACAGGCTTCCTAAATGGCCAGGAAGCAGACTCCATGTTCCCTCAGGCACTGCAGGTCAGAGTATATCTGAAGTTTCGGTATCGGAAGTATTAGAGCATTTGGGCCAGTACGAGTACTGGCCCAAATGATCGGTATCGGTGCATCCCTAGTATGTTTATTAAGTAACAAAATTAATTAAAATTTAAAAAGTTTAAATATTGATGATAAACAAAATAGTAGTGAAATAAAAGCTAAGGGGAGGAAGGAGTCAATTAGGGCTGAATAGGATTAACTAAGGTTTACTAAGGGGTTAAAAAGGAATACTATTTTTTCTTTCTTTCCTTCTTTCCTAAAGTGGATTATCAGATACAAAGTACAATTTAGTTAGATACATTTCTTGATAAAGGTTATAATCTAGATCTATTACACTACAATACAATACATATCTTGACTTTTATACATCCTTGTTGAATAGATTAATTAACCCTTGGCAAAATCCAGGAAGGCCACAATTGAATTTATCTTGAGTTTGAGTTTATCACTCATTTCAATGATGGATATTAATCTATTTACTCTGTTATCCACAAATATTGGTGAATTTTACTCAATGTTCCAAAGTTACAATCCCAGATTTTGCAGAAACCATAAGTGGTGTTTGGAATAACAAAATATGTTAAAGGATTTATTGCCCCTAGTAAATTCTGTATATGGGCCATCCCTACAGATCATATTTTACCTACTTTTCTGTTCCTTTCTGGAATCTTAAATGGTTGGCCTTTTCGTATATTGACATGGCCAAAATTATTTTCAGGACAGAATAGGTAAAACATATGCTGTTCATGATTTTATTACTTATTCTACGTCCTATGTGGTGCATTGCCTCACCTGCCAAAGTCGCTTGATGTATGTGGTTAGAACTGTCAGATTATGGAGGATTATTTTTGGAGAACACGTGTGGAAAAAGGGTCCACTAAATACAGTGTCTCTCAACACTTTTCTTCCCATCATACCAAGGACTCTTGCAAACTTTCCTTTTTATCTATCTATTTATATTATTAGCATGGCAGCTTTTCATCTTTTATATTTATCACTTTGAGACAGCTTCCATAGCGCAGAATTTTTTTATATTCAAACTTTCCTTTTTGCCATCAAAGTAATTTCTACCCAGTTGTTGGAGGGTGACCATTTAAAAAAACTGTGTTGTGAGGAATCCTATTGGATGTTCCATTTGGATACCCTTTCTCCTAATAGCCTCAATAAAGATTTGTATGTCCATATGATCATTTAATGGTTAATTTTGCTTTGGGATTTTTTTTTTTGTTAAAATGCATGTTGGGATGCACATTATGAAAACACAAATTTTTTGTCTGTTTTTATAGCCCACATAGAGGGTATCTGCTTACCTTTAGGGTTTTGACTTAACTTTTGTTGGGGTTTTCATCATTTGCAATGTCTTTTACTTAATTATTGCTATGTATCTGTCAGTTTTATAGAGAGTATTCTTAGAGCTATACCACTTTATTTAACTATGATGGTTTGCGGTATGTGTGCCATGAAATTGTGGATTTTACTCTATAATGAACGTTTATAGGGTTAAGGTCTGCTCTCTCTGAGAGACATCCCCTTGTTGATTAGGATGCTCCTGATTCACCCTTTATTAAGAGTAGAGGTAGCCCAGGAGATAGGCTGATTAAGGGGAGGAATGCATTCAGATACAAGTTGTTGTTGACAGGGGGTGGTGTTTCCACGGCAGGAGCCAGCGATTCCTTCTGTCTTTGACAACACATGGTTAGTTGCTTCTAATTATCAATCTACCATTGAGAGTCAGCCCACGGCCAGGGTGGGACAGCACCAGCTACAATGTGATTATCTCCCTATGCATAGATGTGGTTGTTCCTGCTACTACTCTCTTATGGTCACTTGTGAATGCAATACTTACTGCTTCTATTTCAATAACTTATCGGATTTTAACATACTACACTATTGGTCTCTTTGCAATGTATCACTTTGTTATTAGTTTCCTTAATTGGTCCTCCCCATGAACTAGCTGCATTTCATTTTTCTTCCTACATAGTTGTTTATATATGTTTTCTGAATGACCTTTTAGTTACTTTGTATCCTGTTCAGCTTATGATATTATATGTCAGTTTGTTTGACCAAAGAGACACCTGGTTTGATTGAGTGGTCACATATTTGGCAGCTGTGCACTTGATTTTTGTGTTTTTTTGCTTTAATTGATGGCATATTCAAATCACACCATACTTTTTTACATATAAATTAAATAGTGTATAAAATATAATGAATTTGTTACGTTGTATCTACTCAATGACACTTAAGGTGCCCGCACACTGGTCAAATTTCGGCCGTTTTTATTGTACTGGCCAAAATTTGCACAGTGTGTGGGGCTGTTGGCTCCCTTTCAGCCGGCATTCTTTGATCAGCTGATCGAAGAATTGGGCTGGAAATTTTTCGATCAATCAGAGTCAGCAGCCAATGAGCTGCCAGCTCTGATCGGATATTCGGTGGCACTTGTCAGAATACAATGTAAACAGCAGGATTCCTCGATCGACACACTCATTGTGTTGATAGGGGAATCAGGTCAATTTTGTTTCATTCAGCCCACTTCTTGAACGAAAAAAATTGATATATGTATGGCCAGACTTACAAACAGCAGCAGCCAGAGAGCAGTTGCAGAGGGGGGAGAAGAGGATCGCAGATACAACCTAGAAACTTTGTTGACGTTTTCAGGTTGTATCTCCTATGTCAAAAGTCCTCAAGTGGTTAAGGCAGCTCTGATTTAAAAGGTAATGTGGTAGTGCTATTGGCAAGAGTATTAAAAAACTTCATAAGCATATAAATATACATTTTTAAGAATGGTTTACATCTTTTTTTATTGGTATCAAATTACTATTTTAAAAAGACATATTCTATATATGGTTTGATACTTTAGTGCATGGTCAGCTGTCTTTTACGAAACCACAAAAGTAGCTCTTGTTGACTGTTATTGAAGACTGAAGAGCTACATTCTATAATTTCTGCCTGGAGAAGAAAATGATGCTTTACTTCTTTGCAGAGTCTATCAGCTGTTTGTAATAGGTGATCTTGCACTTCAGGTCTGTACAGAAC
This sequence comes from Nanorana parkeri, assembly GCF_000935625.1. Classification (NCBI taxonomy): domain Eukaryota; kingdom Metazoa; phylum Chordata; class Amphibia; order Anura; family Dicroglossidae; genus Nanorana; species Nanorana parkeri. Next base: position 50,430 of record NW_017308951.1, on the reverse strand, counting down.
AGAAGTAAACCAGCTATCTGAAACTATGAATTACCAGATTCATACTCTGCTGGCTGTAGATGACGAATATCACATTTTTTTTTATTTTTGCATCACTTAAAAAAGCTGAACAAATATTTTCATTTATTTTTTTTACTCTAGTGTATTTAAGAAATAATAAATATGCAAAAAACACTAAATGTCCTTCATTTTATAAATACACTCCTATTTGTATGATATGTAACTACAAAAGTATTTAATAATGTTAGAAAAATGTACTGTTTGGGAAAAATATTAAAGTGCTGTTGTGTATAGTATTTCCAAAATGTTACTCAACAAGATGGTGTGTCCTTTATTACAGAACAGATAGGTGGTTTAACAGATATGCAGTTAACAAAATGTACAATGAGAGTTTTAGTAATTTGCATAAAAGATGAATAGTAATACAAGTGTTCACTAGATTGGAGGTTTCCATTTACAGATCTAAATGTGTTGGTTACCTCAGATCACCAGCTATTTACTGGTGCTCTACATCCTCAGATTACTGAGAGGTCTATATATCAAATATTTACTGGGCAATTCACCAAAAGATCCCCCATAGACATTAGAGATATTAATTATGCAGACAGCTGATGGGCAAATCTTGCATGATTTAAAATTGCCCAAAAGAATGTCATTCAAATATTTAAAGTACAGTAGAAGTTATTTTCTTTGGGGAAAGGTTTGAGCATACATCTCCTAAGATAAGTTTTCGATTGTGCTGAAATTGTGTATACGCCATTTTAGCACTAGGATAGTTATATATCATTTCTTAAAATTAAAAAATATAAAAAACAGCATGGCCCTCTATGAATTAACCAACCTGGCATACCAGGCATGTTAGCTGGTACCCCAATAACCAGGGAGCTGCAAGCATGCAGCTCCCTTTGGACCCCGAACCAGTTCAATTTGTGTGCAGGTAAGTGAACAGTAAAGAAAAGAAAACAAAAAGTTTATTATTTTTGTAAATAATATTTACATTTCCAGAGTCTAGCAATCTCCAAAGATGTCCAGTGCTGTCTACTTACATCCTATGTATCCTAAGTTTAAGTTTGTCACTACCATGTGTTTGCAATTAAATTTTGTTGAAAAGTTTTGAAGCACGAACCTTCAATAGTTTGTGGTCAGAAAAAAGTAACTACCTTTAATACAAATCATAGTTGTTTCCCTGGTTAGCAAAAGTCACAAAAGCCAATAACATGAAGGTAGGGACAATCCAGCACCCTTTCTATGAATGGGTGGGCTTAAACAGCCAAATTGTCAATGTGTGTTAAATCTGACAGTTCTGCATAGGGAGATATACTGGGTTTTTTTATTCTTATTTATTTAAAACTTTTAGCATTGGTACATGGCCCCCATGGCAGTGCTCAGCTTAGGAGCTGAAAGTAGGCTAATTTCTTGATCCTGTAGCAGCTGGCAATTTTTCTCTCTCCCTCTCTAGCCACAAAATGTAGGAAGGCACTAAGTGTCATCATGTATGTACATAGACACCATCATGTACATGTGCATGTAGAGAGATTTTATGGGACCGTTCATCCTTCCTCAAACTGGCTGTAGGAATGCCTGTGGGACTTAGGAATAAGGTAAGTAATTTTCTGCATTACATCCCCCAGACTAAACTAGCAGTAATTAATTAATATATACTATATGGGCACAGTAATGTTTTTATAGCCTAGTGAAATTCTGCTTTAATCAACTGATCTTCTATACTCTGAGATTAAGTGGAAAGTAATGTGGTTTTCCTCTATGATAGATTATTATAGAACCTATAATGAGACATTTTATAGAACTATTAATCCCTTATAACAACATAAATGCAGTTGTAGACACAACAAGCTATTTGGCTAGATATTACTGACTACTTATATATTAATCTGCTGAACACTGGAATAGAAACACTGGAATACACTGTAAAGGAATAATTAAACCCCAAGTGCTCAAAATTTGGAGAAGGTTTACAAGGCCTGCAAAGTTTTCTTGTTCTCGGAGTCCCAGATAGATAGATAGATAGATTTCTTCTCACTTCCGATCTCATTAACTACACAGGATGTAAAGGGGAATCATCCAACCATCTTCCAACCAGTACAAAAACAGCAAATAAATATGTCCCAAGTCTTTCCAACTCTAAAAAGTTATACAGTAAACTCTCAGTTATTCTGCACCCACAGAGATGAGTAGGTGCCAGATAACTGTAGTTTCTGGTTGCTTGACAGTTAATAGTAACTCTTAAGCAACCATGCCCATGCGTCCCTAAATAAATTTAGTTCCTAACTACATTTTTAATGTGCACCAAGCAACCGGCAATTTTTTTATTTGCATCAAGCCACCAGCAAAAAAATATTAAGGACACATTATGTCCTTGGTATTTTTTGCCAGTTGCTTTCTGTTCTGTTCTGGTGTAAGTGCTCGTTTTGTCTAGGGAGCTAAAATTTATGCTCATCCGAGTTATGCTCATCCGAACCACGATCCTGGCTGGCTCCTAGACCGATCCCTTCAGCCTGTCTCCTCCTCTGCACCAGCAATGCAATGTCCCTAGACACCCTCACATCCTGGAAGATTGACCCTCAGCATGGAAGATTGTCTCAGTAGACAAACCTATTCATATTGTTTATATTCATGGTGACTGTATCACTACTACCTCTAAATGACAGCTTCTTGTGACTTGATTAAAATTGAAAACAAGCCAGCAAGGATAATGGGTGATGTCATTGACCAAATATGTTAGATGCCTAATGTGCCAGCTTTATGGTAGGAAAAGAGAGAGGTTATAATCATTTGGATTTTTTTATGTTGATACTGATTCTGCTAGGTGAAAAGCATCCACGTTGGACTCTATGCATACCAGAACAACAGCCAAAATACCAAGATCATACCTGTGCTTAGTGGGTAAGATGCTAGAGCCATTGGATAGTCTGGGTGGATGGTAACTTCATTTTGATATCAGCTATATAAATTTGAAATTCTCAATCAAATATCTGTCACATCTGAGAAGTCTCATCTTTGTTGGTAGATATGATGATATGGTATATCTCACTATGTAACTTAGATTTGTGTTAATATTTCATAACTTTTTTATGCACTGCCCATCTAGGGACATTAAATATAAAATTAATAAGCTGTGAGATTGTGAGTTCGTGTTTGCACTAACTTTATAAGTGGTAATGCCTTGTTTAGCTAACCTGTAACTGCTAGTGAGGGTGTGTGTGAGCGCAGAGTGTACTGACTGAAACTCGTAACTTGTGAGCGGTGGTAGCTTGCATATTATTGTTTGCATTCTGTTTTCTGCTCTTTGCTGTGTCTGAATTGGGGAGTTTTTTTTATGCAAGGTTTTCTCAATAAATGGCATGGGGAATTGGGCACTGCCATTGGGGAAATCTACCAATGGAAAACATATTTAAACCTATACACAAAATATAGACTATAATTGTCTAGCATTATGACAGTGCAGGTTTTATCTTAAAATGCAAATTAGAGTGTATTATTTTAGAGACAATAAGCACAAATATTTTACAGTGGCTGGACAGTATGCAATCAGCTTGGTAAAGACCCAAGGTAAGAGGGGGAGATGAGGCAGGGTTTATACTGCAATAAACAGAATAGTGTATTATTTCAGAGACAATAGCCACACATATTGTACAGTCTCTGGACACTATGAAAGCACGGAGGTAAAGCAGGGAGGTAAAAAATAGAGATTAGTCAGGTTTTATCCTGAAATAAAAATTAAAGTGATTCATTTCAGAAACAAAAGCCACAAAAATGTTCAGTGGCTGAACATCACATAAGCAGCTTGGTAAGTCTTCAGTGTAAAAGGAAAAGGCAATATAATAAACTCTAATGTTTATTATCAGACAAAAGCCGCCTTGTCTCTCTAGACAAGGCGGCTTTTGTCTGATAATAAACATTCTAGTATATTATCGGAGACACAATAGCCACAGAGACAGAAAACAGGACATTACCAGCAAACATTAGAAATGTGGTCGCTGAGGTTCAACTGTGGAAACATTGTGTGGCACCTTTACTGTGCTGAAGCACCAGAACAGACCATACACTTGTAGACTGAAAGCAGGATTTCTGCAGCGAATAGTAAACATTTTAAGTCTGAAGTGCAGCTGCAGAAATATTGTGTGGTATATTTACAGTGTCAGAGCAAAAGTATAGGCTAAAAATGTGTAGACAGAAAACATGATTTGCCTTGCAGCAAATATTACATTTATGTTAGCTGAGTTCCAGCTGTAGATGTCATGATCAGGGGACCATATTCACTGGGAACAAAGTCACTGGGGTTTTAGGCACAGCCAAACACTAAAGGAAGGCATAGTCACACCAGGGGCTCAGGAAACAGGAAGAGTAGAGCTCAGAATGACTGCATAGTGGGGAAGGTGTGATAGTGGCATAAGGTCTAAAGCCAGGTATTCACTAGAGCTCCCCATAAGGGAAGATGCTTCACTGCAGGACAGCCCCCAGGTTGCAGCCCTCTAACACACCCATGCAGGCACAGTTGGCCAAATACTGTAGAGGCTACACGATCACTGGGAATGGTGGTAGCAGGTGCAAAAGTCACTTGTAACACAGGGGCTAGGGTGCACTGACTAAAGATGAATGAGAAAGTTGCAGCACTGAGATACTGGGTTCAGTGTCAAACAGGGGAGGAGTCTATATTAACAAGGGTGCAGTATTCACTGATACACAGAGGGGAGAGACAGTTGCAGCACTGCAGTTCAGGATTCAAGGCAATACAGAAACGGAAGTACGTTGCAGATTTGGGGTTCAGAATTTTCGGATTTACAGGTCAGAGCAACATTTGCAGCACTGCCATTCAGGATTCAATGGAACACGGAGGAGGAAGTACGAGGGTAAGTAAAACATTATCCACACCTTGGTTGTAGAATTTATTTTAATCAACTTTTAGAAAATACAGACACATAATTTTTCTACATAATCTACTTGCTTTTCAATACGCTTTTGTAGTCCCGCATTAAAAAATGTTTTCAGGCTGAGCTGCGAGCCACTAATGCACCGCTGTCTTCACATATTAATCAGAGGTGAATCTTCGTCCTCATAGGGTTGCTTTCAGGGGACCAAAGCCACATAATCCACTATCTATTTGACAGAATAATTTCACATGTACACTGAATGTTGTCATCAGCTGTGGACGGGTGTCCGGCTCCTTCTTGATGGCTAAGACTTGTGCAACCTTCCTTGAACTTCTCTATCCATTCATACACACTTCTTCATGACAAGACACTTTCTCCATACTGCACACAAAGTCTTAAATAACGGCACCTGACACCCCCTCAGACCATAAAAAGCTAATCACTGCACGCTGCTCTTCTTTGCAGCTAACAGAAGTTTTAATATAGCCAAAGTATGGATAATTTTTGACTCACCCTCATATATTGCACTGTGGTTCAGGATTCACTGGTTCACAGAATTTGTTATAGCACAGCTGATCAGAATACACAAGGCAGACTTATGAACACAGGTAACTGACTGATAGGAGAAGGTAGGTGCACAGAAGCTGGATTGTAGGCACTCACAGACAGTGCACAGATGCAGAGGTGGGGGCAGCTCAGACAAACTCATAGATGAATTTCCTCTGTAAGAGTATGAGTGCACACAAATGCAGGTCATAGTAACTCTCTATGTGGGCAGTGCACCAGGGTACATGCACAAAAGAAGTCTCTTTGCAGAAAATTCTAAAGGAAACACTGCAAACAGGTATAGCAGTGGATTGCAGGGGTCTTCAGGAAGCAAGAATCAGGCAACAGAAGACACAGGGGGTCCAGCAACTAGTGTGCTGACCTATTGCTCAAACATTGAGTAAGAGGTGTGCTAGCCCTTTAAGACAGAGGATTAGAGCAGATCAGCTGCAGACCATGCAGCCTGCTATAGACTGGAAGACAAAAACACCATACACAAAGAAAAAACAGGTGCTTGGGCATTAACAGCGGAAACATTGCATTACACATTACACGTCACCAATATACAAATCACAGGACAACACCACCAACACCAGCGGTGTGCCCCATCCTGCATCCTTCCCAGCCCCCAGCAAATTGACCTAATGTGCCATGAAGGATATGTTGCATTCCTGGCCATTTTTGCTGGACCACATGCCCAGTGTCATTTGGACACTGCCACTGACAGCATAGTCCACAGACACATTACCTTCCACACAATGGGGGAGGGCAGGGATGGCCTTCTGGGCAAAATAAATTGGCTGGATACTAGCCACTGTGGTGCAACACGGGCCATAAACTCATGAAAGGGAGCTGATACCATAATCTGGAATGGAATCAACTTTAAGTAAGCAGTTTTGTCAAGCTGACATTATGTTGCTGAGCATGGGGGTGATTTGGGGACATTTCTTTGTGGAAGAGACATCTTGGTGAACGATGCTGCTTGAGATGGCTGGGTGGTGTTAGAGGCTTAGGATGAGGTTCAAGTCTTTGCTTGACTTCACTTAGAGTGGCCCCATGATGATCATCTGGTGAATTCTAAGCCTGTGAAACAACTTGTGAGACTTCATTCCTTGTAACTAAAAGGCACAGATGTTGTGGCAGAGGCAACAAGAGAATGTTGTGGAGAGCATGGATGTGGAAAGCACTGAGGAATGAGGAGGAATATGGGACTTTTGCTTTCACAAAGCTTTGTGTTGGAAAAAATTTGGGTTGAACTGTTTGTGGCTCGACAGCATCTTTGTGGCTCGACATCCACCAAAAAACTGCCTATGTTTGTCCAGTTTGGTCAATGGTGTTCCCTGAGATCCCCTGCTGCTTTGTTTACATTCTAGTAGCCTGGAATCCCAGGTAATGTAATTGACCACAAAAGTCACGATGATATTTGGTTAATGATGTCAATCAGGATACCCAGGGCTGTTGTTTACATCCCTGCAGTACCTGTGATTCTGCCATTTAGTTGCAGTAGTGTGACAGGGAAGCATCATTGTGTTGCAGAGTGTCATGATTAATGGATCTACATTGTTGGATGACATGATTGACAATAGATTTATGATGCATTTTTCAGGGAAAAGTGTTTTTATGTCAATTAAGGACTTTTTCACTGTGGGTATTTTCTTATTTACTTTTAGCTGTTTGTGGGAATAAATGAGGTACAAATGTACCCCTGTAATCATTATTTTGGGGGTGGATATCTGGGTATCTCTTTTTATAAGGAGGCTTCCAGATTCCTATTCGTATCCCCCCAAAAAGGCCTACATTTTCCTGGGGACCAAATGTGAGTGAAGAGGTCCTTTTCCCTTAACATTGGAACAAGGTGTCTTACTAGATTGGGAGGCTTTGATGCCCCCCTCTCCTTGCAATGTACCACTCTCCAAGGTTGTAAGGCATGTGGCCTGCCATGTAACAGGAAAACCAAATGCATTGCAACATTGTTCCACAAAGACCAGTTTTCCCAAAGAGTTCCTTAGCCACCAAGTCACGCCCTTTATGCTGGTCATGACAAACTTATTCAGATGGTTTCAGATTAAGCAGTTGCAGACATCTGTCTACCATCTACAAACAGATGGCTTGGTTAAAAGATTTAATAAAACCCTATTTTTCCGTCTCAACATCAATGTTGAGACGGAAAAATAATCTTGTTTAATCTATGCATTTTGTCATTTGAAAAGTTCAACAAGCCTCCATGGTATTTTTAACATTTGAGTGGGTGTAGACTCCGTGGGCAGCTTGTTTTTTTTTTAAGAGATGTGAAATAGTGAAGCCATCCCCTCAAAAGAGTGATTGAGCACATTTCACAGTTGTATTAAAGAAATGGTTAGGTAATGCTCATGGCCAAGAAACATTTCCAGAGGGTCCAATAGGCAGAAAGAAGGGTATATCATTAGTTAGTAAAAATCAAGCAATTTCAGGTGATGAATACAGTAGTCATACAGATTTAAACAGTGGACAGGAGATTATTGGTCAAATAAATGGGTCCATTTTAGATGAAAAAATTGAAGAGGTGAATTTTAAGGTACACTAACCTGGCAGAACACAAAACCTTATCATATTGTTTTTCCTGAAACCCTGGATAAATCAGCATTGTGTGTCCACTATGGCTAGTGCAATTCTTGAATCTCAAGTCAACCTTGATTGTGTAAAGTGGCCACATTAACTTTGCAGGCTAATCGGTGAAGAAATTCTTGCAGACAAATAAATATTCCAACTCCATTGACTTCATCTGACTACACTGGTGGTCCTCGAAAATGTTGTTAAGCATGACATTATTACAGAGCCGAATATAAAGGTTTGCACAAAGCATTAGGACATTCCAGAGGCTCTCAGGAAAACTGTTTTAGATGCGTTCAAACAGTGAGATCTAGATGTAATTAAAGAATCACAGAGTGAATAATCAATCCCAATCATGTTGGTACCAATGTCCAGTGGAATTCTCCACACCTATAATAATTTGTAGAAGGTGAAAGGGGTTTCTAAATTTAAAGCATGTATGGGTCTGGATTGAATCTCTCTATCAGCCTCTGATTTCTAAAACAGAGTATATTACCATCTTGAACCTTGACAAGGGAGATTTCCAGGTATCCTCAACCAAGGTAGCCAGTAAGAAAACTGCTTTCTCCATTCCAGAAGGCCATTAGATTACAGACCACCGCTGCTGTCTTGGTGAGTGTCAGTTATTAGTTTAATACATAATCACAGGTACAGTATACTTACATCATTGCCATTTTAGTAAGAATTGGTAGCCCCATCTTCCCAAAGTTTGTAAATATCAGATTCTTTAAGGAACTGGTTTTCACTATCAATTTTAAGACAGAGTAAATAAAGTAAATGCAGTTTCATTTGTCAAATGTATATTGTGCAGCTGTACAAATGCCACAGAAATGTTAGAAAAATAACAATAACAATATACAGTGCTTTAAATAAAATAACCCCTATACAACTCATAAATAATAAATATAAACAATTATCCTAAACAGTGTAGAAAATAGGGATGGTTATCAGTAAAACACATGGTCAATGTATGTATTAATAATACCTAGCCACTTAGTAAATTGTTTAGTAAACTGATGTTGCTATATAGAGATTCTAAATCTCTAGTAACTACTTTCAGAAAAATAGCAGTATTTGACTACTGAAGAAAACATTTTTGATATACTGTGTATTTATTGTATATATACTGTATATTATGTCCTCTAAGTCTGACATAAATAAGTTAGCATATTATGGTCTGGCGAGGATAATAGGAATCTGTGACATACAGCAATCCCAACCTTGTGGGGGATGCTGCTATAAACAGATTCCATATCCATAGTCACTAGAAGTGTATTTGGTTGTAATTGCTGTGCATTGTGTCAGTAAAGTAACAACCATTAATATAATCCCTCAAAGAATATAACTATATCAAAGAAATTATAGCATATGTTTAAATAGGGTAATATGAAAACCCTGAGTCCAAAGTCTGTGTTTTCTTACAAAACTTCACCGCTATGCAACAACAACTTTTTATAGTCTTGCAATTTATTACATTTCGCCACAAAAGATAAAACCATAAAACACTATAATACTATACCCGTCTGCATCTAATTATGTTGTTCATAAGTGGTATTCAACATACTAGAGTAGTAAACATATCCTGTTTGGGGTACATCAAAAGAAAGATCAAATTATTAGACAGTTCGTCGTAGCTTGACTTAAGGGGAAGAGCTCTTCAGCCAGAAAATATAGCAGGTTCTACGGACATAAGTGCAATATATTCATTTGTGGTCTTAAACTGTAACCATCCCGCCCAAGTTTTGTAGTAGGAACTATAGTCATCTTTGTGAGAATGATGTAGTTCTTCCATCAATCTCGGATTATAAACGTGGGCTAACCATTCCACCACAGTAGGTATTCGGGGAGAACGCCAGTGCTTTGGAATGAAAGCCTCAGCAGCATTAAGCATGAAGGGGACTACTGTCTTTTTATATGAATGAGCTGAGAGGGGGTTGAGGTGGAAGAGGCATAGCCATGGATCTAATGGTGTTATGATGCCACTGATAGACGTTATGTGGCGGGTAATTTCTTCCCAGTACCGCTGTATGAGTGGGCAGTCCCACCATAGATGAGCAAACGTGCCCTTCGAACCACATGAGTGCCAATACAAGGGGGAGATTGTGTGGCACATAGCATGAAGGGCAGTGGGAACCTGATACCATCTGGCCAAGAGTTTAAAGTTGACCTCCATCATGTAGCTATCCGGTGATACAGAAGAACACATCTGCAACAATTTAGAACACTGAGAGGAAGTCAAAGGATGTTGGAGTTCTTGTTCCCATTTTAGCAGGAAAGGTGGGGGTGAGTCTGCTGTGAGACTAGCTAGGATCTATAGGTGACAGAGAGACCGTGACATGTGGGTGTCCCTAGTAGAGATTCAAAGGGCAAAAAAATTTGAGCGTGTACGGAGAGGTCTACGAAGTGATAGGACAAAATGTTAAAGTTGTCTGTGTCTCCAGAAGTCCATTGGGTGTACGCCCCATTTGTCTCTTAGGAATAGGAGAGAACGCAGCGTAGTACCTTGAAGGACATCTTCTAAGCGTAAGCAATCAGAGTCTGTCCAGGATAAAAAGAGCGGGTCAGATTTCCCTGGTGGGAAGTAATCAGTGCCCGTCAAAAGTAATAAAACTGAATTATAAGGCCAACCCTGTATTTTATGCAAGCGATCCTAAGTTGCCAAAATGGCTACAGTGAGCGGAGAGGTCAGAGGTGACAAATTCCTCTCAGAGGGCAGGATCCATATACAATCTGAAAGCCTGGAGGTACTCAAATTACTTTCTAGGTTTACTCATCCTTTTTGCGAGACATGATACGTCCAGTCCACCAGCCTAGCCAATTGTGCCACCTTGTGATACCCTCCCACTAGTAGTGTGTCATTTAGCAACGAAGGTAAGCAAAGGTAAACCCGCATTTTGCAAGTATTGGGTGATTTTCTCATGCATATCTGGGTGTGATGGGGGCGTTGCGGGAGGGCGGACACTATATAGGTCCTGGTAAAATTCACGAAACACCGCAGCACCGCAGCAATGTCAGTTGTGAGGTGAGCCATGGGGGTTGATTTACTAACCTTATAAACACGCCACGAACAAGTATACACCTCTGTAGTGTGTTCCCTCCCAGCATGATCTATTGGTGGAATCTAGACACCTTTGTAGTGTGTACACACCCAGCAGGTGTGTTGTGCAAAGCCCTGCATGAATTGCAAGGTGATGTTGTGTAAATTAGCTCTACATTGTGTTGCTTGCGTTGATGAATGCAGGGGTGTAAATGCATGAGCTAACCATTTTTGTCTAAACTGTGAAGCAGCATTATATATGCATCATGTGCATGATTTTTCCATATATGGCATTAGTGGAAATATGCTTTTAGAGACTTTTTGGTTGATAAATACGTTTTGCTGGGTAAAAATCACACGCACCTAGTGCGTGCGTGTGTTTAGGTTAGTAAATCACCCCCATGGAGTCAGATGTAGTCTTAATTTTAGGTATAAAGGTGGTGGAACGTTTCAGGAGTAGTGCCCTCACCAAAAGTTTACCCGGCTTGTCACCCAGAGCATAAAATTTCGTATTCGTCATAGTAAAGGCGCGTTTAGTGTCCGATTCCAGCGACTCCCTAAGTTGAACCCTTTTAAGAGTAAGTGTTTGATACGCTGCAGAGTCATTCGAAGCCTTATGAGATACTTCTAATATGAGTGTATTTCAGAGAGCAACAGTTGTAAGCTGTGCCCGATCTTTCTTTTTCTTATAGACTATGGCCACCAGAGAGCCTTTGATCACAGATGTGTGGGCTTCCCAGAGGGTAGCTGGGGAAATCGAGATATTCATTTAGTCACCAATTATATGTGCGGGAAGGGACATTAGGCATTGTAAGTAGTAAAGAGACTGGTGCGTGATCTGATAGGGTCATGGGGAGGATAATGGCAGATTGGACTGTGTCAAGGAGGAAATGGTCCATAAAGAGCATATCTAACCTGGAATAGGAGTTATGGACGGAAGAATAATGGGAGTAGTCCCTTTCTTTCGGGTGAAGCACTCTCCACATACCCACCAGTTGCAGACCGTGTAATGCCCTACGTACTGTGTTTAGATGGGATTTAGGATTACGTGCAAGTCCAGTGGAGGTATCCACTGAAGGGTCCATACAAAAATTTGAATCCCCAGAGACCATCAGGTGACCAGTGCAAAAGTTCCGCAGTTTTCCTAATATTTTTCTCAAATAGGGTGCTGGTGAGGAGTTCGGACAATAAACGTTCGCCAGTGTGTAGGTGACACCATATAAATCAACACATAGAAAAAGATACCAACCCTCTGGGTCAACTAGTCTGTCAGTGACCGAGAAAGGGATATCCCTTCCAAATCCTATGGTGACCCCGCGTCCTCTTCTGGTAGGTGATGAGCAATGGTACCAATGTGGGAAATATCTGGAGAGAAGACGCAGCATGGAGTCATAAGAGATATGGGTCTCTTGTAGAAAGACCATGCCTGCTTGCATTTGAGAACTTGATGTTTTTTAGCTGGGGCATTAAGGCCTCTAACATTATAAGTTACCAGACGGAGGAATGCCATCATGGATATAGAAGAGTATATACCACGGTGACTTCTAGGCCCAGACCAAGGGGGAACTCCCCAAAGGGGAAAGTGGAAGGACAAACAGGGGTGGATAAATACCTCGACATGGGGGGGAGGGTACATAAAGAACACAGAACAATCTGTTGGCAGAATGCCACAGTAGGTGTGCCAAACATGGCACTGAGGCCCTGTCACATGGTCCAGAGCGGACTACGTGAGAGGCCTCCTAGTGGGGGTGTGGGGCATAGCCCAAGCGGCAACGACCGTACCACCACCATCTCTGCAGCCAAGCCTACTGACTGACAATCCCCCAAGCAATCCTATTAAAATATGAATATAAAAAAGGGTAGAATATGAAACACCACTTTACAACAACATGAGTCGCGATGTGCAACCAACCAAATGAACAAATGAGAAAAGGAATGGGGCACTGAGGCCTCAGAGCTAGATTACGTGGGTTGTCCACCTAACCCGACACATGATTGTTCAGCAGAAAAACATAGTCAGTTCCATTCCGTGTAAGGGAGGAAAAAGGAGGGCTTAACACCCACAGCAAGCTGGGGGTAATTGTGACAATGTCCAGGAGCAGGATGCATATAAGGAAAAACTGTAAAAACGAAAGAACAAAAATGAACTTAGATCATGTAAGGTCTAGCATCACTCAGAAGGCTCTGTGCAGATCACGGGGTATCAGCCGGGGCGGAACGGGCCGTCGATTGCCGCCGGGAGGCACAGCGGGGCTTAGGTGATGGCTGCTGCCATTGCGATGTAGGTAGCGGAACCCAGCCAGGATCTGGGTCAGCCCATCCAGGGAGAGCAGGGGATGTAATTCCCAATTTATCACAAAAACCTGGTAGATCTTCTGGGAATCGTAGAACCACAGAACGGCCAACGCGGGAGCCTATCAGTCAGGCCGGGAACACCCAACGATAAGTGATGTCGTGATCTTGCATCAGGTGGAGCAAGGGTTTCAGAGCTCGCCTTCTAGAGAGGGTCTCTGCAGCCAGGTCAGGGAAGATGCGCAATTTGGCCCCATCAGAGTCCACACGATCCGTCACTAATGCCTTATCCGGGTAATAATGAAATCTAACAATGACATCTCTGGGCTGCTCACCTGCTCCCAATCGAGGACGAAGTGCCCTGTGTGCATGGTCAAAGGGCATTGGGGAGATGGGAGGGCATCCCAGTATACAGTTAAGCATATCTCCCAGGTCGGCGTCACGTGTAGCTTCTGGTAGGCTCCGGACCCGCAGGTTATTATGGCGATTCCAGTTTTCTTGGTCCTCCAGCTTATAGAGGGCGTATCACATGCCCATCAGTGCTGTGGTACCGCATGCCTGCAGTTCTTTAATTGCTTGGGAATGGGCGTCCAGTCTGGTCTCGACTTCCTCTACCCGGTGCAGAACATGTGATACCTTCGCATTCACCAATGAGATTTCGGACTTTAACGAGTGTTCAAGGCGGGAGAACATTGTGGCCAGGTCCGACTTACTCGGCAGATTTTTTGACAGTGTCGCGACGGACATCTCCGACCCCTGGCCCGAGTCTTGTGAGGCTGATTAAAAAGCCGGCAAGGGAGAACGATATGTGGGGGGACTCCGCAAGGTGGCAAGGCCTCACCCAGGCATCATCCCACCAAGTGGTCAGGTGAGGAGGCCGTCTGGGTCCACAAACGCTTGATGGTGACCCTGCTAGGTTGTTTAGCCAAATCTTTGCGGCGTGGGGTTCTGCCCATAGTGTGCAGAGATAGATGAGGATGGTTGCAGGCTGTAAACGGGGTTACAAGAGTGGTATTTGTTCAGGATTGCTTGGGGTGGAAGACGGGGCTAAGGCTAGGCACGTCCGCTCAGCTCCATGCGCAAACCACGCCCCCTTAAATTCCTTTTTAAAGTTTTGTCTTTTATTTGAACCTAGTGATTTGGACAGTAATGCACTTCCTGTCCTGGGGTGATGAGGTTCACATACCATACCATAACTGTGAAAAATGAGTGTTGTCACTCTAGGCTGCTTTCCTGATTTGGACAACAAACCTCTCCTCCTTTCATTGTCTCCATTACACAGGGAAAAAGAGTTGTGTAGTTTACAAAAGTTAGTTTGGAAAGCTGATAACACAGTGGTGTAGTGATTAGCACTTTTGATTTGCAGCACTGGTCTCCCTGGTTTAGATCCTGATGAGAACACTATCTGCAAGCAGTTTGCATGTTCTCCCTGTGCTTGTGTGGGTTTTCTATCTTACTCCAAATAGATGCTGGTAGGTTAACTGGCTCCTGTCTAAATTGGCCCTGTATGTATGCGTGTAAGATAGAGACCATAGATGGTAAGCTCCGTGAGGGCAGGGACTTATGTGAATGTGCACTATGTAAAGCACTGCATAAATTGTTGGCACTATATAAATACCTCTAATAAATAAATTTTAGTTCAGTGTACAGAAAGCTACAAGAATACTGGATTTTGGATCTTGTTTAACAGGTATTTTTCTGTACTTGCACAATATATTCCACAACTAAGGACTGGTAAACTGCAATATTTAACTGTTGTTCTTGGGCTTACAAATACTTTAGGTAATGCCTTGAAATCTAAGTCACATAAAAATCACACTGCCACAGTCAATGTTATCAAAGAAATTGGGAAATTCACTGGCGCCCTGAAATACTACCAATAAGAGCTGTGTTTCTTAACAGACATTATATTATCATGCCACAAAAAGTTACCATTTAAAAAAAAAAACAAGGACTATATAGAAAAATATCTAGTTCTTAGACCAAAACACTTCTGCTGAGCTAATTAAATGTGTGAAAAATCACACTAACACATATTTGTATTGGTATATCATTTTAGACTAGATCCAAAGATCCCAATTATCTATTTTTCAATAACATTTAAAAACATAAACTTTTTGCAAAACACTTACATTCGGTGAATTATATCTATGTACAATGGGTGCAGATCATTTACTTGACACCTAGGGGTTGATTTACAAAGCCCAACACACGCACGCACGGGCTGCGTGCACGTTTTAACCCGCAAAAACGCATTTACTAAGTGAACACGCACATCAAGGCGCGGTTTCACGCAGGCATGGCGCGTTTTTATGTATTTACTTACGCGCGTGTCGTGTAATACGCGCCATCTGCTGCACGCCACTGTAATAAAAAATTGCAAGTGCTAGAATCATATTTATACTACTGCCATGCATGTGCAAATCATTCATATGATACATATGATATTGCTATGCTTCTGTGCATACAAACATTCCACATAACACTTACAAACTGGTAAAAGACAGTATTCCAAAATAAGGTACTTACACACCAGTGCCGTGTTCGGATGTGCTCCAGGCAACTGCGCATGAGCAAGTTCACACGTTTCTTGATCCTAGAAACACGAGCACGCCAATCCTGCACGATTTCTTTGTAATTCTAGCAAATATGCGCCGATGGTGGATAAATTTGAGCGGCACATTTTTCTATCCATTCTGTACTGTCCAGAGGTGTTTGTTTTTGGCAACTTATTTTCACCTGCCAGTTTTCATGTGTTCCTCATTCAACTTATGGAGAGACTTTCATTTGTTTTTGCACTACCTAATTAATACCCCAAAAACATGAGTGCATCACAGTTGATCAAAAAATGGTTAGCTCATGCATTCACATTCCTGCATTCATCAACACAAGCAACACAACATGCAGCTAATTCACACAACATCAGCATACAATTCATGCAGGGCTT
>NW_017308951.1:33621-33827 GCF_000935625.1 Nanorana parkeri | reverse complement strand
CATGAGGGATCCAGGTCAGCACCTGGCTCACTACTGCTGGAGTTCTTAACAGTGCAAGAAGTGTAATGCGGTGGCATTCATGACAATGGCACCCTGGAAGCACTCCTTGCCAATGCCCCCCCTCGACATGCGTACGTTACAATGTCCTCATTGTCGTGCATGCACTACACTTGGAGATGCCCTAGAATGCATGGGCCTGTGGACAC
>NW_017308951.1:30827-32246 GCF_000935625.1 Nanorana parkeri | reverse complement strand
GGTGATACTACTTTGGCAACAGGATGGCAGCGTCTGCACCTGATGCCCCAAACACAGTTCGGCTGTTAATTCCTGAGGTAAGGCGATCGGAAATTGGCCTCTTTTTCGTACAGAAAACTGTGATAGAGGACCTGTTTGGAATGCAGCGAGAAAGCATATTTTGTGTACAGTCCTTCCCGAATGCTGGAATGTATGATGTTACGTTCTGGAAAAGGGAGGACTTACAGACGATGTTGTTGCGCAAAAATGAGAAGCTGGGAGATGAACGCTTGAGGGGAATTCATTTCCTGAGTAGCGAAAGCAAAGTTCGTCTCCCAGTGACGGTGCATATGTTCAATCCATTTGTGAGAGATGAGGAGGTGCGTGCCTTTCTCTTGAGGTATTGCGAAGTGGTATCCGCTGGTACGAAACTTACAAACGTGTTTGGCACTTTCAACGGTCACCGTAAGTTTTGGGTGACCCTGAAAGCGGACAAGGGAAGTGTAGGGGGAGTGCTGCACCCCCCGCAGGCTTTCGCCATTGGCAGCAATAGGGGGTACTTATACTACCCAGGGCAGCCGATGTTTTGCCGTCAGTGTTTCGCCTTTGGCCACACGAAGGAGGAATGTGAGCGTGGTGTGACATGTCGAAACTGCTTCAGGTCAGGGCATAAGACATCGGACTGCCAGCAGCCCCGGCGATGCCATATATGTGGAGAGGCGACACACCTGGTCCGCCAATGTCCCAAGGTGGCCAGAGAACACGTAAGGGTGGACCAACCTGAGGAGGCGACAGACAAGGGCACGGACAGATCGCTGTCCTATGCGGAAATCGCAGAGGGGGTCCATCCTGGAGAGGGTGCAGAAGGCGGGGCCGTGCCGGGAACCTCCCAGGGGGAGGATAATGTGTGGCCGTTGCCAAAGGTCTGATACCTGATGAGGCCGTGGGCACTGAGTCTGTGACGCATGTTAAGTTTGCCCTATGTGAACTGGCTGAAGATGAGGGCCGTGCAGTTGGAATGGAGGTGGCACCTGCCTCCTTGAAGAGGAAACTCGAAGGTGGAGGAGAGGAGGCGGCTCCCTCACAAAACATTGAGGAGTACTCCAGTGATACAAGCCCTCTGAGTGTGGAGGTAGCGATTGATTCTGATTCGTCAGTCCGGTCGACAGAGGCGTTTGCAAGCTTTGGACAAGTGGAGAACCTCCAGGAAGTAATGGGATACCAGCAAAAGAAGGGGAAGGCTGCAAAGAAAGAGGCTGCTCGTGAGATGGCAGGTGTGGCGGTCGTGGAGAAGAATACCAGATCGAGAGCAAGAGGAAAAGCATCAAAGACTTGATGTGATAGCACTATGCTGTTGAGTTTGTTTCACTTTTGATACATGCGGCTCCGTTTGTCCTCTATTAATGTCAGGAGCCTCCGTAGTGCGAGCAGAAGAGCAAT
>NW_017308951.1:23013-29113 GCF_000935625.1 Nanorana parkeri | reverse complement strand
GTTGTAGCCCTGCAATACTTACTAGTGGCCGGCCCTGCCCCCTCGATTGCGCGTCTGTGTTTGGCTCTGGCCTCTGTTGTGAGGGGTGGGGCCTGTTGGTGGTCACGTGATTGGGCTGCTCAGTCTAAAATGCCCGGGCCTATTTTTAGTCCCAGTCCGGCCCTGCTGGGGTGTATTTAAATACACTGCAGGGGTGTACTTAGGCTAGCTGTGTGAAGACACTGCAGGATGTTTGGAGCATGCCATACACTTGCCTGGCAAACCAAAAGCACCTCTCACTCGCAGTGCTCTTGGCCACACTGCAACATGCAATTACCATGCATTTCTGTTCAAATGAGAAAAATAAGCTTGGAGATCACACAGCTATGGTGAATTTGCAGGACTGTGCATGTATTGTGTTGTGCGTTCAGGGCCAATTGCTGTAGTGACCTTGGCCAATATGCGTTCACTCCCAGTCCCTGAGGGATCAGGGGAATTACAGGAGTGCTTTATAGTGCAATGTGGTGGCATTTATGTCAATGCCACCCTGGATGCACTCCTTGGCAACACTCCAATTTCCACCCTCAAAATGAGTACTTTAGAATTTGAACAATATCATGCATGCACTACATTTGTAGATGTAACAGAATGCATGGTCCTGTGGTCACTTGCATTGGGAGTGAGAGTGGCATTTGGGTGGCACATTCCAAGGAATAGCACTGCAAGCCATCTCCTACACTGGCATCACAGGAATTCAATGTTCTGCCAAAACGCATGTCCATCACATGCACTCGGATGTGACGTGCATTCTTAGTGTAACCATGTGTTGGGGGGGGAGAGAGAGAGAACATGATTGGACCAGAATGTATGATGACAGGACTATAGCTGTGTCAAGCCGGCCTGAGGCTCACCCCCATAACCAATGCACTGTCAAGAGGCTCCAATGTTACTCCAAGCAGAAAGCCACAGTCACATCAAACACCTCCTCCCTGACTCTAGTGCATGCGATGGGTTCATGCACGCTCCAATTCCCCCACTCACCATGCGTACTTTACAATGTCTACAATGTCGTGCATGCACTACACTTGTAGATGCCATAGAATGCATGGGCCTGTGGACACTTGCATTGGGAGTGAGACTGGCATGTGGGTGGCACATTCCAAGGAATAACACTGCAAGCCACCACCTACACTGGCATCACAGGAATGCAATGTTAAGCCAAAACGCATATCCATCGCATGCACTCCGATGTTACATGCATTCTCAGTGTAATCATGTGTTTGGGGGCAGGAAAGGACATGAATGGACCAGAATGTATGATGGCAGGACTATGGCTGTGTCAAGCCGGCCTGAGGCTCACCCCCATAACCAATGCACTGTCAAGAGGCTCCAATGACTGTGGCTTTCAAGGAGAAAGCCACAGTCACATCAAACACCTCTTCCCTGACTCGAGTGCATGCGATGGCAATCTCACATACTGATTAGGCCGATTACCACCAAATGGTTGAACACGCCTCCAACAGACATCACATAAGGCTCACACTGGTTCATGACTGGTTTCTTCTCATGCATACTGACATGTATGTGTGCAGGACACTGTTCGGCCTTTTGGAAGGAGTCTTTTGCCTGGGGTACCCCAGGGTTGGCCTTGGGGGGTGTGCTCTCTTTGGAGGGGCCCCCCCCCCTTGCTGTTATTGGCCCTGGGCTTAGTCCCCAGGCAACGGGAGGCAAGCCCCTTTCACCAGCCCTACCTTATGGTTGTGGTTTGGTGATACTACTTTGGCGACAGGATGGCAGCGTCTGCACCTGAAGCCTCAAACACAGTTCGGCTGTTAATTCCTGAGGGAAGGCGATCGGAAATTGGCCTCTTTTTCGTACAGAAGACTGTGATAGAGGACCTGTTTGGAATGCAGCGAGAAAGCATATTTTGTGTACAGTCCTTTCCAAATGCTGGAACGTATGATGTTACGTTCTGGAAAAGGGAGGACTTACAGACGATGTTGTTGCGCAAGAATGAGAAACTGGGAGACGAACACTTGAGGGGAATTCAATTCCTGAGTAGCGAAAGCAAAGTTCGTCTCCCAGTGACGGTGCATATGTTCAATCCTTTTGTGAGAGATGAGGAGGTGCGTGCCTTTCTCTTGAGGTATTGCGAAGTGGTATCCGCTGGTACGAAACTTACAAACGTAAACGTGTTTGGCACTTTCAATGGTCAATGTAAGTTTTGGGTGACCCTGAAAGCGGACCAGGGAAGTGTAGGGGGAGTGCTGCACCCCCCGCAGGCTTTCTCCATTGGCAGCAATAGGGGGTACTTGTACTACCCAGGGCAGCCAATGTTTCGCCGTCAGTGTTTCGCCTTTGGTCACACGAAGGAGGAATGTGAGCATGTGTGACATGTCGAAACTGCTTCAGGTCAGGGCATAAGACATCGGACTGCCAGCAGCCCCGGCGATGCCATATATGTGGAAAGGCGACACACCTGGTCTGCCAATGTCCCAAGGTGGCCAGAGAACACGTAAGGGTGGACCAACCTGAGGAGGCGACAGAAAAGGGCACGGACAGATTGCTGTCCTATGCGGAAGTCGCAAAGGGGGTCCATCCTGGAGAGGGCGCAGAAGGCGGGGCCGTGCCGGGAACCTCCCAGGGGGAGGATAATGTGAGTCCCGTGGCCGTTGCCAAAGGTCTGATACCTGATGAGGCCGTGGGCACTGAGTCTGTGACGCATGGTAAGGCTGCCCTATGTGAACTGGCTGAAGGTGAGGGCCGTGCAGTTGGAATGGAGGTGGCACCTGCCTCAAAGAGGAAACTCGAAGGTGGAGGAGAGGAGACGGCTCCCTCACAAAACATTGAGGAGTACTCTCAGAGGAGTGCGGAGGTAGCAATTGATTCTGATTCGTCAGTCCGGTCGACAGAGGCGTTTGCAAGCTCTGGACAAGTTTTTTGGTTTTTTTTATCGAAGCCCGTGGACGTGCATCAAAACAAACTTCCCCCGGTGAACAAAAAAAATGAACCGTGAAATTACAGCACACAAAAACGTGCGCAAGGGTGCAAGGTCCTTCCAAAGAAGGGACCTACTTCCCGACCCCCCGGGGCGCAAGGCTCCTGACAGGGCTTGAGACTGTTGGTCCACCAACCTGCCAAAACAGGTCCCACACAGTACTAGGCAGGGGGGATCTCCCGAAGAGAAACCCCCCTCCTGGGTGGGAGGAGACAGAGAACCCCGTAGGAGGCACAGAATCTCCTCCCAGCATCAGGAATAGGCCCCGAAGAAACCTGCACCTTCAGCATCTGTGGGTCAAAAAGCTTTAAAAAAAAGCCAATCGTGCATAGGGTGCATAACTAATACTAAAGTGCCAGTGCACCACGCTGACAGGCCTTAGGGGCCGAGTGCAAAAAAATTGCCCCGGACTAGCCATAAGGCCTATCCAAGAGGCGTTGTGCAGAAAATTGCAATGTGGTGTGTGACCAAGTGATCAGTGAGTCAACGTGGGGTCCCACACCCAAGTGACTTCCTGAGCACCCCTGGGACGCCCTGCCGCCCCCAACCCTCCAGCCAGACCAAGTGGTTCTCCGTTCATACCAGGAGGTAGTGCCATCGGGGGTCCTCCCGCTGTCTGGGGTCTACCCGTAACCTCAGAGCCTGACGCAACCAGCAGCGGACCGAACCGTCCTCTGACACCCACCAATTACGCCAGAGGGTACTCGAATGCTCTCCCATAGGGCAGCAGCATCCTTTCCCCTCCAACAACTGATAAGAACAGATATGTTTTGCTTGGCAAGCTGTTTTGGAGTGAACATGGAAAAGAGTGAGTGTACATTTTTTGGTGAGTGGAGAGTGAAGGATCAATGTGGTTGGGCAGAGTGTGTAGGAAGTATTAAAGTGTTGGGTGTGAGGTTTGATAGAGAATTGTATGGAAGGGCCAGTTGGGAAGAGGTAGTGGGTAAAGTACAAAAGAATTTAGCTTTTTGGTCTCTAAGGACTTTGTCATTGGAAGGGAAGATTTTGGTGATAAAATCGGTTATGATGCCAATATTATTGTATTTGTATAATGTGTTTCCGGAGCAAGAGAGAGTGATGAGGAGAGTTGTGAGGTTATGTTTTAAATTTTTATGGTCGTTCAGAATGGAGAGATTGAAAAGGAAAAGAGTGATGAAGGAGAAAAGGAATGGGGGGAAGGGAATGGTAAACTTTGAGTGTTTTTTGTTATTTAAATATGTTGGGGCATGTGTAAGGATGAGCAAGAAAGAGAGTGTGGCAGGGTGTATGCTGAGATATATGGGGGGAGGTGTGTTGAGGAGACTGGGTTGGTTAGAGGTAGATTTGAGGAAACCAATGAGTTTCATTGCTCCATGGTTTTATGTCAGGATTGAGAAGGGTGTGAAAAAGTTTGATTTGTATGGGGTGACAGGAGAGATGTGGTGTAGAAGGAAAAATATGATGGATGTAGTGAGAGGGAAGGAAGTGATGGAGAGTGTGAGAGGGCTGCGAGAGAAAGAATGTGAATTAATGTGGAAGAATGTGTGTATGAAAGATTTAATAAACAAGCAGAAGGACATAGCGTGGATGGCAGTGTGGCGGATCCTGCCGACCAAGGAGTTTCTTTATAGAAAGGGGTTGGGGAGAAGTGAGAGGTGTCCTAGGGAAGGATGTGGGGGTATCGAGAATGTAAAGCATGTTTTTTGGAATTGTCGTTTTGCAAAACGAGTATGGAGGAGTTTGGGAAAGTTTATAAAGGGTTTGACAGGGGTGGATAGTGTGTCGTTTGATATGATGATGTATGGATTTTGTGTGATGGGTAAAGCTGGCCACACACCTTACAATTATCTGCAGATTTTCTGTGGTCAGATGGAAAAAGTGCAACAGATTGGCCCAGGTGGAGATTACTCCAACCACACAGTTAGCCCTTGTTCACACCTAGGCGTATTGCATATGCGCGTCTGTCTCGCGGTTTTTTTACCGCGATTCGCGGGCTACTTGGCTGTATCCCAATGGAAACGCGCAACAAAAACGGCCCAAAGTAGTACATGTACCTTTTCAGGCGTGGGCCGTTTTGTAGCGTGTTAGGGACGGGCTGAAATACGCCAAGGTGTGAACCAGACCCATTGAATACAATGGGATTTAGATGTTTGAGCGTTCGTCGAGCATAGAACGCGCTACAAAACATTCACGTGTGAATGAGGGCTTAAGTGTAGATGGAGGAATCTGTTGCACCTTTTCCATCTGACCACAGAAAATCTGCAGATAAATTGTAAGGTGTGTGGTCAGCTTAAGAATGAAAAGAGAGTATTATGGTTTTTGATGAATTGTGTGAAAGAAAGTTTTTAGCTATGGATTTTGCGATACGTTTAGGCTCGGCACAGAGGATGCTGAGAAGATCTGGAGGTTCAGATCCTGGAAAGATTGGCTCTTTTTATGTAAATGTATGACTTTGTTGTTTTTTTATTCCTGGCTCCTTCTCCTTTTAGGGGAAGCTTGGGTAAGATGGGAGGGGGTTGTTTTGAGAGGTTTGTGCTTCATATGGGATGTGTGGGGTGATGGTTGGTGTTTTGGTTTTTGTGTATTAAAAGTTGATTATGTGGGTGGGGAGGGGGTGGGGGATTGTGAGGGCTATAAAGGGATTGCGTTGAGGTGTATATTGTTACGGATCTTGTTATTTTGAAGATGGGGATTTCCTTTCCCTTGAAGATATTGTTGTTATGTATAATTGTTATGCAATTTTAAATAAAAGAATTTTAAAAAAACACTCTGCTAGAAACTGACTTCTCATATAGGAAATGTGTGTCATTTATTGTCATATGTTGGTTTTAATCTGATGTGACTTGGGTTCAAAAATGTTTGTTTGGTTTTATGATATGTACAGGTTAATATTTTCTATGTGCACTCCTCACCGTCTCATAATGATGAAAGCATTGCTTGCCTTGTCTTGTGTTCCTTTTGTATGAGTAGGAGGTTTTAGCCTTAACACCCTTATTTCCCAACAGGTGTAACATGCATATTCACGTTCTCTCTCCGTCAGTGTCTCTGCCAGTGGCGTAACCAGAGTTATGGGCGCTCGGGGCAGAATTTTTTTTTTCGCCCTCCCCCCATATTATATAAACATCCACTGGAACTGTACCCCCC
>NW_017308951.1:0-20336 GCF_000935625.1 Nanorana parkeri | reverse complement strand
GACAGTCGGCCCGGCTCGCGGCAGGCGCCCCCCGCCATCTAAGCGCCCGGGGCGAACGTCCCCCCCTGCCCCCCCGGTTATTACGCTACTGGTCTCTGCATAGATATGTTTTGTTGAACATCATATTTGTATTGCCATACTTTGTGTAGAAGTTGTCAGTGATATTTTGTAGAGTTTGTATCATCCCAAAATGTTGCCTCATCTGCTGTGAACTTGCACAACTCAGAACAACCCGCAATCAGATGTGGGTAAACTCATGCCATGTATGTATGTATGTATGTTTTTAGTTTGTGTCGATTGTTTCTTTTTATCATTGCATGACTTTCATGTTCCTTACTTGTGATTCCTTTCCGATCATGTTTAGTTGACCGAGGTGTAATGTGCATATTTTGCAGGATATGTTGTTTTCTTCTGTAGGGTGGATGCTTTTTCAAGGGCAATATTGTTACAAAGTCCAATCTTGATAGAAAAAACATCTAATTGTCCCACCTTTGTGGCGTTAACTAAGGAATATGAGGTAACACAATTTAATGACCGTCGACTATGGGTAAGTAGTAAGTATGATTTCTCCTATGTTTTATGACATATGATGATGTGCCCTCAATGCCAAATGAAATGACTAAGTTCTTATTATTTCTTTCACTGTTGTCTGTTTACACACAGAAAAGGATATGGAAGCTGTGCTGCTGGTCAAGAAGTTTATTGCATGTCCAGTAGATCTATGGCTCTAGGTCTGCTAGTCTTTGTCAAATGATATGAATCATTGGAAAATGTGAAGTCTACTAATCATTCCATCCACATCCAAAATGTTTATGTTGTGGGACAGACGGATGAACTGGCTGGTATCAAATTCTGTCATTCTCTACACAATAAATGTATAAATCAAGCATTGCACAATCCCCCATGAATAGATATTGCCAATACCCTTTTGTGAAAAAAGATCTCATGCTCAAATGTGTAGACCATTCATATGATTGAGTCGGTGATATGTCCTAAAATAAAGGCATGTGTGTTTTGTATGTGTCTTTGTCAGTTATTCAAGAACAAATGTGATCTATATGGAGCCAAAAAATAATGAACAAAAATGATTGAGAAACATACAGCTTAACCTCCAATCCAAAATCCACCCTCCCAAAAATATCATCCAAATCAATGCTCATAACATTTCCCAATGAAAACCGTGCAGCAAAAATGCGCGCAACCGGAAACCGGAAGTGCGTCATCATGAACTCGCGTGTGACCCTGATGTGCAACGGCGATTCAGTTGCTGGGCAGATTGCCATCATCAAGATGACACGTCTTCTATTTGGGGAGGCCCAAAAGGCAGTAATTGCACGCGTGAGTATATTTATGTTGTTTTTTTGCATGTGCAGGAGCAGCATTAAGGGCTAATGTGCACATCTGCTGTGTTTCGGTTGTTGCAATATGCTTCAGTACATATGTGGGTCTATGTATGTGCAGGCCTTTGTGTTTAGCCATATGTATGTGTGTCTGCAAAAAGGGGACGGGGATCTGGGGACTGCCCTGGTGACAGGAAGCAATCAGTTCATACTTGCTGCAAAATACCATTGTTAAAGCAGCAGTGCTTTTAACATCATTTACAGGTATCAATAAAATGGATCCAATCCTTTCAATATCATGCCTGGGGGGTCCCCATAACCTGCATGTGAAGTGGTGCATCTGTACCATATATAGAACATGCTGCAGCAAAAATGTCATTTAAAAAAAATAAAATAATTTTCTTCGCTAAAGCGTGCCTTTCATCCCAAAAAACAATCCCTGAGCTTTTAGGTCGGCTCGGAATGTTTGGATGGAACCCATGCTTTAAAAAGTGTGGGGGTCACCACAAAAGTCAGACCACACTCTTAAGGTCTGCTAGTAATTGCAAGGAGGAGCCACACCACCAAAAATGTGTTGCCCAAAACATGGGGTCACCCCTAAAATCCCTTGCCCATGGGGACAAGGTCCTCTGCCCCAAAAAGCCCTGGGCTGTTTGTAGTGGGCTTGCAGGCAGGGGGCTTAAACACATCACGGGGTAGCCTTTTAATAAGTGGGCACCCAGATGACCCCCCCCCCCCCGTCCCCTTGTGAATGAGTATGGGCCCCTTGTACCTACCGTATATACTCGAGTATAAGCCGAGATTTTCAGCCCATTTTTTTTGCTGAAAAGTGCCCCCCTCGGCTTATACTCGAGTCAGCGTCATTTCTTCTTACTTACCTCGCCGAGCGTCGCGTCACTGCTGCTCCGGTGGGCGGCGCTCCGAGCGGGGTCATCTGGCAGTCTCCGGGTCCTAATTTAGGGTCCTAAAATATACCTTGTCGCTAAAGGGTAAAATAAAAACATCCCCAAAAGGTCCCGACTCAGCAGGAAATCCGTTCAGATGAAAGAGAGGAGAAGACAGATCTGGGACCAGTCTTGTATTCTCCTAAATATACCACCCAAGACATCCATCAATGTCATCCTGGGTCAATCACAAAGTCAAGCGTTGTCCATGAAGAGGACGCTTTGGCAAAATCAAATGTAAAAATTGCATTACAGACATATGCCTTTTTAAAATATATACCCGGGGGCGTGGCCTGGCGCATGGAGCGGTAAGACGCGATTCAGCTCGTCTCCCGCTCACAGGGCACTAAACCAGGCAGACAGCAGCCATCCGTTCTCCGCCGACCATGAGTGACCGGAGGAAGAAGCAGCATAAAACGGGCCCCACCTTGAGAGAACTGGCCCGGTTCTTCAGCAAAACGGCACCCGCGGCCTCCAAGGCAGCCAAGATGGCGCCGCCTGTCTTGTCTGAAAAATTAATAAAAATTGATTCAACACTAAAATATATACCCCACGGCCCCCATCCTGTCCGCTCCACACGGACTCATTCCGCACAATGGAAAAATGACAGATGCCAGCAACATATTTCATATTTGGTGGAGCTAGCTCTGCCAAACTGGGTACAGTTGTATGACAGCTGACAGGTGAGCCCTGATTGGGGAAAGTCGTCATGACTATGGCCAAGCATGGATCTCCCAATTATCTGTGCCGTGACTGGGGTAACGTGACCTGTGGTCAGATGCAAGTCTTCAGCCAATCAGGGCTTCACAAGACGCAGAGCCTTGCGGGGCACTCGCCGGATGAACAGGGCGCGAATGCCCTGACAGTTCGGGTGTTTTCCAAACACGCAACAAATACCAATGTTCAATTTGAAGTCATGTTTGCCTCCAACATTGAGCCCACCACTTATATATATACATATATAGAGGGTGAGAGAACCAGAATGTATATCTGATATATTTCACATCATTTCACATTCACAATCCTTGTGATGCAATCCACTAGCTGGACGCAGGATGCTGCATGTTTAGCAGCTGTATCACGGCTTGAAGAGGACCTTTCATCCCAAATTGAGCAGCTTACTCTGTCTTTGGGGAGCAGTACTGGTGATGAGAGTTATAATCCAGAAGTTCATGCAGTTGCACTCTGAGAAGCAGTGATGGCAAAGGGCTGGAGAGATTTACAATCCATTAGCCCCTGCATATGCACTTGCCAACAGTTTCTCCTCCGCCGCCGCTATGATTACCTGCAGAGCAGCTTGGAGAAGAGGAAGATCATGGAGAGCCTCCGTGCCTGGATAAGGGGGCGTGATGGTCGGCACCCAACAGTGCTGCAATTGCAGCACTGTTGGAGCGATTTGGAGAGGAGGAGCCCAGAGCTCCTCATAGACATCCAGGCCGACCTGACAGCCCGTAAGTATTACATTTAGTATGCTTCCATCCCCTATGGGTCTAACATGTTTCCTTCATAGACTGTGTACTCTATAAAACCTACACGTTGTTGATTCGCACCTTTCTTCTTTTTCTATACTTATACGGACGCGGAAGGCTCCGCATGGTGCAGTGGCGGTGGAGGAGGCATGTGTTAGTGCAAACCTCCTCTTCCTCAGGGGAGCACATTGGGCGGCCTCTGGAGGAGGCTGGCGTCTTCTCCTCTGAGGAAGAGGAGGTTGCTCAAACAGAAGGCGTGGCTGTGCCGGCAACAGCTGCAGAGGAGGAAGAGGAAGATGACAGCCCAAATACACCCCCAATGGCCACACTGGAGGACCAAGGTAAATACACATTTCATCTGTGGATCGACATTTTGTGAGTTGGAAGTGTATATTTGCCTTCCACCTTTACAACAATGGGGATCCACAATATCAAAAGGGACACTGCTTCATCGACACAAGGTCCAATGTTCAGTGGGGGACATATGGAACTTAAGGGCCCTGGTGCCAGTTTTGTCTCGGGGTAGCCTGGAACTAGATCTCACTGGCCTCCCATATTGAGGATGGGGCGGGGGCAGATATGGAGGATTGTGGAGGGGGGAACAGGGTGGAGCTGGGGCAGATGTGGTGGGTGTAGGGTGATAATGGCAGGTTGGGAAGCCGAGGCCCAAAATTCCACTGCCAAAATGGGCCTGGATCTCTGTGGGTCCCCCACAGCTCTGGGGCAGGAGCATCGGCTACCCCACTGGGACTGACTCCACTGGCAATGTTTGTAGTGTATGTTCCTCTTTGAATGTTTTCCTGACTCCGTTAGATGATGATTAGATGGTTAGCAAAATTAGTGAAGGTTTCAGGCCTCGTGCAGCCCTCTGCAAACTGGGACGGCGTGATCCTGCCCAATGCAAGCAGCGATTGCTGCACGGGCCAATTGATTTCAATGGGGTTACATCCGTATGTCATTTTTTTGAAAAAAGGTACATGTACCTTATTTTGAAAATACATGATGCACAGCTGTTTGAGCCCTGGGGTGACATTAGAAAATATAGGCACACACAGTGCAATCGGTTCACACCTTTTGCAAATACTGACCGCACGGCAATCCACGTTGAGGTAGTCGTCTGGATGTGCGGTATCGTCTGGATGTGCACGGGCCGTAAAGTACGATATGACATTCTTCACCACTCCTGCCCTGTTTACACATCTCCCTAAATATAGAAGGTGATGGAAAGTCGGCATAGCTTTTCACAAACACAGGCGTTCTCATGTTTTTTGGCCTCTGGCAAAGCACAAAATACATTGTACATGTCGTGTAGAGGTCTTTCCAACAATCTCCCTCCAATTAAGGCTAATTGATGAAAACAAACCCTTACCTGGGACATGATTAGAGGCCTTCATCCCCACACTGAAAGTATGGCAAGGCTCCAGAGAGAGGCAAAGGTCACATGTTTAATAATATAGTATTCATCAATGTAGGTTCCTAGTCTCATTTATGCTGTCTGATTCTGAATAATTTACTCCATTTCTCCTTCATAGCAACACCAGGTCCCTCCAGAGAGGTGACAATAGTTGCCTACTCCTCCTCTGCAGCGGACACAGAAGAAGATGATGAGGGTAAGTGTTAAATGTTCCCAGATGGCCATATCACCCACACTCACCTATATAGCACATCTAGGAAATTAGAGTAGGGCAGAAATACACTGCTTTTGGCATTTGTGGTTTTGGTACCCTCACCTGACTTCACTTCATGTCCCTAAAAAATGCTCTCTAAAGGTCCAAGGAAGTGGGAGTCCAATGTTTTTAAAAAACAGACCCAGCTTATTGAAATGTGACACGCTGCCTAGACGTTAACTAGCCCAATGTCAGATAGCTATGTTTATTCTTAAGATTATTAAATTATTTATGTTATGCTTTACATCTTCTCTATAGATCCCTGGGTGCTCCGCCGCACAAGGGCAGCCCAGTACCCACAAAGACTGAGGAGCACGGGGAGATGTAAGTTGCTTCTTTAATCATCTTTTTGCTGTAGGGTCCACATCCCCCACAAAAGCAAAGTATGGATATATGACAATACCAAGCATTTGCTGAGTACTTGTCCTCAACCAAATTCTACTAGACTTAGCCTGATAACGGAAATGCAGGTTTGAGGGAGATCTCCCTCTGACTGGGAGAAAACATGGAGCCAGCTTCCGGAGCAATCATGAAGCCGGACGGCACATCATGCCCTGTCACCCAGCTTCCTGATTGTTTAGGAAGCAAGGCTAACTTGCAGTGGCGCAAGGAAGGTGAAGCTAATCCTCTTAAAATCTAATCCCATCTCCCCAGGCAATCAGTAAGCCAGACGGTGGTTCATGACCAAAGTCAGAATGACAAATCAAATGTGATTGTGTGTTGCCATGTGTGTTTTGTTGACATCTCAGGTAATGGCTTAGATGTATTAATCGTTTTGTTCTTTTTCTTTCCAGCATCTGTTGAGAGCCAGGGGCTAGTATCGCCCAAGAGGAACCAATCCCCTCTACCACCTGAAGTTGGCGAGTCTATGGGTGAGTAGCATTGCACCTGTTCAATGTTAAGAGCTTTTACGCTTCTGAAGGTAGGCACAAGAACGTAGCAAGGGTGAGGCAAATGAGGCACTCTCCTTGGGTGCTGGTGAGAGGGGGTGCAGCACAGCAGGGAGGACAGGGGTGGCACAGCCTGCAGCTTCTCCTCTGGATCCCCACTGCTCTCATTGGGCTGCATGTGTAGATGCAGCTGGGATCCAAGGAGCAATGGAGTGATGAAGCTGGCAGGGGACATAGAGGTGTCACCTAGGTTGCCAGAACGGTGAGCAGAGAGAGCTGCTCCTTTGGGATGTGATAGGCGTCCACTGTTCCATCGAAAGTTACAACTTGTTGACCTCTCCAACTGATGACGTCACATCGGGTGACTGCCACTAGCAGATCTACAGTAAATGGTGCTAGTGCACATGGCCAGGAAATCCTTGCCAAACTGTCTATTGCCACAGTGCCTGCGTGGCTATTCACTTCTATAACCTATTCCAGTTATATTTGTCCAAGGTTATAGAAGCCCAAGAGCCGATAGCCGCCCAGGCGCATTGACAAGAGTTAGGCGGTTGGTCATGGATCTTCTGGACATGTGCAGTAGCTCCATCTTGTGTACATCTCCGACTGGCAGTCACCAGATGTGATGAGCCCATTTGGCAAGCTCGACAAGGCACACCTTTCGTTAGAACCCTGGGTCTCTCTCTCTCTTTCTCTTCCTCTCTCTTGCTTTCTCTTCCTCTCTGTCTCTTTTTCTTCCCCTCTCTCTCTTTCTCTTCCTCTCGCTCTCTTCCTCTCCCTCTCTCTCTCCATCTCTCTCTCGTTCTCTCTCTGTCTCTTTCTCTCCCGTTCATTGAAGGACACAGGGCAACAGATCGGAGATCCTGAAAGGTAGGGTATATCGCCACCTGCAGGAGTAGGACGCTAGGCACATAACAAAAAGACATAGACAGCCTAGGGGCGGCCCCTGCTGGTGGCCCAACCCCTCACCTGCTGACAAGTCTCCAGTTTTTTGCCTAGCGTCAGGAGTGAGGAGCTAAAAAAATTTCTCTCTGGAAATTTTCTTTTCCTTCTTCCGTTTTTTCTCGGATCTGCTAGCAAGTGTCACCAGGGCGACATGCTGGATGGTGATGGATCCTGGTAGTCTCCCCTGGGTGGCCATCGAGCGCATGCAGGCTCTGCCTCGGCGGGTCGGCTGCGACTTTCATTCCCCGGGGTGCACATGACAGGGGGTCCCGGCCCATGGACTAGCAGCGCCGCGTCTGCGGTCGGGGGGCGTCCGCCTTCCCCCACTCCCCTGATGAACCTGGGGTTGTGGATGCCGGCGCTGGGGGGACAGCGACAAGGTAAGAGGCTGCATGTTCTTCTGGCTGCAGCTTTTCCAGCTTCCCCTCTCCCCCCTCCCCCTCCTCTACCTCGTGGGGCTTCAGGGCTGGGCTCCTGATGGGTGATTTGCCCTTCCTGGGCTGTCCAGACCTGTGGGGGGAGCCTCAGTGGTGCACTGGGGGGCTGCCTGGGCGCTCGCGGCTACGGCCGCTGATGCCGCGATCATGCGGCGGCCGGGCCAAAAATCGAGGCCCCTGCTCCATTGCGGCCTCCTGGTGTCGTCGCGGCCGCCATTTTGGAATAGGGCAAGTTGCCCTTTCTGCCGCGTCACTTCCGCCCAGGCTCTCTTCATCCCCGGACGGCCGGGGACACACTTCCTTTCGGCCTCAGACGCCGCTGCAGGAAGGACACAGGGTTCAGCTCTCCCTTGCTGGGGGTCGGACGCTGTCGGTGCTGGACACAGTGACACAGCTGGGGGTCGTGAGTACTGCGGGTGGTCTCCCTGTGGCCTGGTGGTGATTCTCTGGTGGGCAGTTTGCTGCTGTGCAGGGGCTATGGATCGTAAGGAAGATCCTGCCGGGTTGCCTTGTGAGGGCTGTGGGCTGCGCTCGGCGGACCCCTCTAGATCACCTCTCTGCGCTGCCTGTACGCCTGCGCTTCTGTGCCAGTCGCTCTCACGCATAGGCCCCCTAAGAAACGGCCTTAAGTTTGTGTGCAATTCGGCCCTGGATGCCGCGCCCTTGGTGTCGCAGGTGTCGATGACAGCGGTCACCCTTCGTCGTTTGTTCTGGCTGAAGTGCTGGTCGGCTGACCAGGCTTCCAAAAAGGCTCTGACGGAGCTTCCCTTTACGGGGGACCGCTTGTTTGGCGCTTCTTTGGATGAGATCATTAAGGATCTGACGGGGGGTAAGAGCACTTTCTTACCTCAGGCTTGCAAGAGGGAGCTTCGGCGGAAGCCGGGGCCTTCCTTTTCCGCTCACAAGCGGCTTTTTCGGCCCCCTCCGTCCTCCGAGAAGGGCGGTAAGTTTCCAAGAGCCTCTTCCTCTCAACCTCACAAGCGTCCCTGGCAGCCGAAGTCTGCCAAGCCCGCTGACAAGACCCCGTCCGCATGAAGGTCCCGCCCCGACCCTGGGTTCCCGGGGTGGGGGGGCGCCTTCGGCTCTTTGCGGACTTCTGGGTGGCTCACGTCTCAGACACCTGGGTTCGGGAGCTGGTGTCCTCGGGTTACAAGATAGAGTTGCTTTCTTGGCCGGGTCACAGGTTTTTCCCGTCCTACACGCGTCTTTCCCCTTCCCGCCTGGCGGATCTTCATCGCGCTGTGGCGGACCTCCTGTCTCAGGGGGTTGTTGTACCGGTTCCGTCCTCGGAATGCTTCCAGGGGTTTTACTCCAATCTGTTCACAGTGCCCAAGAAGGAGGGGGTTCGGCCCATTCTGGACCTCAAACGCCTAAACACCTTTGTGCGGGTCCGTCGCTTCCGCATGGAATCGATTCGATCTGTGGTGAGGTACCTTCGTCCGGGGGACCTGTTGGCCTCAATCGACATCAAAGATGCCTACCTTCATGTGCCTATTTGCGCATCTCATCAGCGATTTCTGCGTTTCGCAGTGGGGGACGAGCATTTCCAGTTCGTTGCTCTGCCCTTCGGCCTGGCATCGGCCCCACGGGTGTTCACCAAGGTGCTGGCCACGGTTCTGGCGCTGCTGCGTTGCCAGAGGATTTCGATCGTGGGGTACTTGGACGATCTGCTCCTGCGAGCGGAGTCCCATTCCTCTCTGGTGTCGGCCTTGGGGGTCACGGTGCGTTCCCTGGAGGAGTTCGGCTGGATCCTGAACGTCCAGAAGTCTTACTTGGTGCCTTCCCCTCGCCTGGAGTATATGGGCCTGGTCCTGGACACGGTCGCGGCCAGGGTGTTTCTTCCCCCGGACAAACTCCAGAAACTTCGCCACCACGTTCGCCTGTTGCGGTCTCGCCGGTGGTCATCCATTCGTTGCTGCATGCAGGTCCTGGGTCTCATGGTGGCCTCCTTCGAGGCGGTGCCCTTTGCTCAACATCACACCAGGGTCCTCCAGAGGGACATCCTGGTGCAGTGGGACAAGTCGACCTCATCGCTGGGCACGGAGATTCAGGTGTCTCGGGAGGTGCGGGCCTCCTTGCGTTGGTGGCTGCACTCTCCGGTGTTGGTGCACGGGAATCCTTCCTTTCGGTGCGCTGGACGGTGGTCATGATGGATGCCAACCTGTGGGGTTGGGGGGGAGTCTTGAGCTCCCTGACGGTGCAGGGTCGGTGGTCGCCGGACGAGTCCCATCTGCCGATCAATGTGTTGGAACTTCGGGCGATTCGCCTGTCCCTGCTTCACTGGTCGGTCCAGCTTCAGGGTCTGTCGTTTCGGGTTTAATCCGACAACGGCACAGCCGTGGCGTACATCAACCATCAGGGCGGCACAAAAAGCGTGTCCGCAAGTCGGGAGGTCTTGGACGGAAGGGCGGGTCCTTGCACTATCGGCAGTTTACATCCCGGGAGTGGACAATTGGCAGGCAGACTACCTCAGTCGCCAGTCTGTGGACCCGGGAGAATGGTCCCTGCACCCGGACATCTTTCATCAGCTGTGCCTTCGCTGGGGGAAGCCGGATGTGGACCTTCTGGCGTCTCGTCTCAACTGGAAGGTGGAGAGGTTTGTGGCCCGGGCTCTGGATCCCTGGGCGGTCGCGGTAGATGCCCTGGTAGCTCCTTGGTGGTCCTACGGTCTGATATATGCCTTCACTCCGCTTTACCTGTTGCCTCGGCTGCTGCGTCGGATAGCGGCCGAAGACGTCCTCGTCATCCTCGTGGCCCTGGACTGGCCTCGGAGACGTGGTTCGACTGCTGGTAGACGCCCCTTGGCGGCTGCCTCTGCGTCCAGATCTTCTGTCCCAGGGGCCTGTGTACCATCCTTCTTTACAGTCACTGGCTTTGACGGCGTGGCTGTTGAGAGCCAGGTGCTGAGAGTCTGATGCGGTCATCTCCACGATGCTTAGGGCCCACAAGCCGGTCTCTAGGAGGATTTACCATTGTATGTGGAGGGCCTATTTTGCCTGGTGCGAGGCTGGGGCCTGCTCTCCGCGCTTGTTTTCCATCAGCAGAATTCTTGCTTTTTTGCAGCGCGGAGTGGCTCAGGGGTTGGCCTTGAGCACGGTGAAGGGCCAGATCTCAGCCTTGACGGTTCGGAGGGTTTCTGAATTGGCTGCCTTGTCTTGCAAGTCGCCGTTTCTGGTCCTTCATAGGGATAAGGCGGTTCTCCGTCCTCGGCCGACCTTCCTGCCTAAGGTTGTGTCGGCTTTTCACTTTAATGAGGACATTGTTTTGCCGTCCTTGTGCCCAAAGCCGGTTCACAGGAAGGAACGGGCGCTGCATTGCCTAGATGTGGTGCGCGCTCTTCGTGTTTATCTGGATGCTACTGCTTCTTTCCGTGAGACGGATTCCTTGTTCGTCCTCACGGGTGGCCCTCGTAAGGGCCGGGCCGCGTCGGCGGCTACCGTTTCCCATTGGATGCGGACTGTTGTCATACAGGCGTATGCCGTTAGGGGGCGGGAGCCCCTTTTTCCGGTCACTGCCCATTCTACTAGGGCTGTTGGCGCATCCTGGGCTTTTCGCCATGGTGCGTCTGTTTCTCAGGTTTGCAAGGCCGCTACTTGGTCTTCGGTTCACACCTTTGTCAAATTTTACAAGGTGGATGTTTTAGCATCGGCGGATGCTGGTTTTGGGTGTAAGGTTTTGCAGGCGGCCCTTTTGAGTGGTTTTGTTTTGGGTCGTTTGTTGTTGTTTGGTCCATCCCTCATTGGCTTACTGCTTGGTGACGTCCCTACCTTTCAGGATCTCCGATCTGTTGCCCTGTGTCCTTCAATGAACGGGAGAGAAAATAGGATTTTTGTACTCACAGTAAAATCCTTTTCTCTCCGTTCATTGAAGGACACAGGTGAGCAATCATGAAGCCGGACGGCACATCATGCCCTGTCACCCAGCTTCCTGATTGTTTAGGAAGCAAGGCTAACTTGCAGTGGCGCAAGGAAGGTGAAGCTAATCCTCTTAAAATCTAATCCCATCTCCCCAGGCAATCAGTAAGCCAGACGGTGGTTCATGACCAAAGTCAGAATGACAAATCAAATGTGATTGTGTGTTGCCATGTGTGTTTTGTTGACATCTCAGGTAATGGCTTAGATGTATTAATCGTTTTGTTCTTTTTCTTTCCAGCATCTGTTGAGAGCCAGGGGCTAGTATCGCCCAAGAGGAACCAATCCCCTCTACCACCTGAAGTTGGCGAGTCTATGGGTGAGTAGCATTGCACCTGTTCAATGTTAAGAGCTTTTACGCTTCTGAAGGTAGGCACAAGAACGTAGCAAGGGTGAGGCAAATGAGGCACTCTCCTTGGGTGCTGGTGAGAGGGGGTGCAGCACAGCAGGGAGGACAGGGGTGGCACAGCCTGCAGCTTCTCCTCTGGATCCCCACTGCTCTCATTGGGCTGCATGTGTAGATGCAGCTGGGATCCAAGGAGCAATGGAGTGATGAAGCTGGCAGGGGACATAGAGGTGTCACCTAGGTTGCCAGAACGGTGAGCAGAGAGAGCTGCTCCTTTGGGATGTGATAGGCGTCCACTGTTCCATCGAAAGTTACAACTTGTTGACCTCTCCAACTGATGACGTCACATCGGGTGACTGCCACTAGCAGATCTACAGTAAATGGTGCTAGTGCACATGGCCAGGAAATCCTTGCCAAACTGTCTATTGCCACAGTGCCTGCGTGGCTATTCACTTCTATAACCTATTCCAGTTATATTTGTCCAAGGTTATAGAAGCCCAAGAGCCGATAGCCGCCCAGGCGCATTGACAAGAGTTAGGCGGTTGGTCATGGATCTTCTGGACATGTGCAGTAGCTCCATCTTGTGTACATCTCCGACTGGCAGTCACCAGATGTGATGAGCCCATTTGGCAAGCTCGACAAGGCACACCTTTCGTTAGAACCCTGGGTCTCTCTCTCTCTTTCTCTTCCTCTCTCTTGCTTTCTCTTCCTCTCTGTCTCTTTTTCTTCCCCTCTCTCTCTTTCTCTTCCTCTCGCTCTCTTCCTCTCCCTCTCTCTCTCCATCTCTCTCTCGTTCTCTCTCTGTCTCTTTCTCTCCCGTTCATTGAAGGACACAGGGCAACAGATCGGAGATCCTGAAAGGTAGGGTATATCGCCACCTGCAGGAGTAGGACGCTAGGCACATAACAAAAAGACATAGACAGCCTAGGGGCGGCCCCTGCTGGTGGCCCAACCCCTCACCTGCTGACAAGTCTCCAGTTTTTTGCCTAGCGTCAGGAGTGAGGAGCTAAAAAAATTTCTCTCTGGAAATTTTCTTTTCCTTCTTCCGTTTTTTCTCGGATCTGCTAGCAAGTGTCACCAGGGCGACATGCTGGATGGTGATGGATCCTGGTAGTCTCCCCTGGGTGGCCATCGAGCGCATGCAGGCTCTGCCTCGGCGGGTCGGCTGCGACTTTCATTCCCCGGGGTGCACATGACAGGGGGTCCCGGCCCATGGACTGGCAGCGCCGCGTCTGCGGTCGGGGGGCGTCCGCCTTCCCCCACTCCCCTGATGAACCTGGGGTTGTGGATGCCGGCGCTGTGGGGACAGTAACAAGGTAAGAGGCTGCATGTTCTTCTGGCTGCAGCTTTTCCAGCTTCCCCTCTCCCCCCTCCCCCTCCTCTACCTCGTGGGGCTTCAGGGCTGGGCTCCTGATGGGTGATTTGCCCTTCCTGGGCTGTCCAGACCTGTGGGGGGAGCCTCAGTGGTGCACTGGGGGGCTGCCTGGGCGCTCGCGGCTACGGCCGCTGATGCCGCGATCATGCGGCGGCCGGGCCAAAAATCGAGGCCCCTGCTCCATTGCGGCCTCCTGGTGTCGTCGCGGCCGCCATTTTGGAATAGGGCAAGTTGCCCTTTCTGCCGCGTCACTTCCGCCCAGGCTCTCTTCATC
The DNA here is from genome assembly GCF_000935625.1 of Nanorana parkeri. Taxonomy (NCBI): domain Eukaryota; kingdom Metazoa; phylum Chordata; class Amphibia; order Anura; family Dicroglossidae; genus Nanorana; species Nanorana parkeri. The sequence continues at coordinate 6,738 of NW_017308951.1, read as the reverse complement.
CCCGGACGGCCGGGGACACACTTCCTTTCGGCCTCAGACGCCGCTGCAGGAAGGACACAGGGTTCAGCTCTCCCTTGCTGGGGGTCGGACGCTGTCGGTGCTGGACACAGTGACACAGCTGGGGGTCGTGAGTACTGCGGGTGGTCTCCCTGTGGCCTGGTGGTGATTCTCTGGTGGGCAGTTTGCTGCTGTGCAGGGGCTATGGATCGTAAGGAAGATCCTGCCGGGTTGCCTTGTGAGGGCTGTGGGCTGCGCTCGGCGGACCCCTCTAGATCACCTCTCTGCGCTGCCTGTACGCCTGCGCTTCTGTGCCAGTCGCTCTCACGCATAGGCCCCCTAAGAAACGGCCTTAAGTTTGTGTGCAATTCGGCCCTGGATGCCGCGCCCCTGGTGTCGCGGGTGTCGATGACGGCGGTCACCCTTCGTCGTTTGTTCTGGCTGAAGTGCTGGTCGGCTGACCAGGCTTCCAAAAAGGCTCTGACGGAGCTTCCCTTTACGGGGGACCGCTTGTTTGGCGCTTCTTTGGATGAGATCATTAAGGATCTGACGGGGGGTAAGAGCACTTTCTTACCTCAGGCTTGCAAGAGGGAGCTTCGGCGGAAGCCGGGGCCTTCCTTTTCCGCTCACAAGCGGCTTTTTCGGCCCCCTCCGTCCTCCGAGAAGGGCGGTAAGTTTCCAAGAGCCTCTTCCTCTCAACCTCACAAGCGTCCCTGGCAGCCGAAGTCTGCCAAGCCCGCTGACAAGACCCCGTCCGCATGAAGGTCCCGCCCCGACCCTGGGTTCCCGGGGTGGGGGGGCGCCTTCGGCTCTTTGCGGACTTCTGGGTGGCTCACGTCTCAGACACCTGGGTTCGGGAGCTGGTGTCCTCGGGTTACAAGATAGAGTTGCTTTCTTGGCCGGGTCACAGGTTTTTCCCGTCCTACACGCGTCTTTCCCCTTCCCGCCTGGCGGATCTTCATCGCGCTGTGGCGGACCTCCTGTCTCAGGGGGTTGTTGTACCGGTTCCGTCCTCGGAATGCTTCCAGGGGTTTTACTCCAATCTGTTCACAGTGCCCAAGAAGGAGGGGGTTCGGCCCATTCTGGACCTCAAACGCCTAAACACCTTTGTGCGGGTCCGTCGCTTCCGCATGGAATCGATTCGATCTGTGGTGAGGTACCTTCGTCCGGGGGACCTGTTGGCCTCAATCGACATCAAAGATGCCTACCTTCATGTGCCTATTTGCGCATCTCATCAGCGATTTCTGCGTTTCGCAGTGGGGGACGAGCATTTCCAGTTCGTTGCTCTGCCCTTCGGCCTGGCATCGGCCCCACGGGTGTTCACCAAGGTGCTGGCCACGGTTCTGGCGCTGCTGCGTTGCCAGAGGATTTCGATCGTGGGGTACTTGGACGATCTGCTCCTGCGAGCGGAGTCCCATTCCTCTCTGGTGTCGGCCTTGGGGGTCACGGTGCGTTCCCTGGAGGAGTTCGGCTGGATCCTGAACGTCCAGAAGTCTTACTTGGTGCCTTCCCCTCGCCTGGAGTATATGGGCCTGGTCCTGGACACGGTCGCGGCCAGGGTGTTTCTTCCCCCGGACAAACTCCAGAAACTTCGCCACCACGTTCGCCTGTTGCGGTCTCGCCGGTGGTCATCCATTCGTTGCTGCATGCAGGTCCTGGGTCTCATGGTGGCCTCCTTCGAGGCGGTGCCCTTTGCTCAACATCACACCAGGGTCCTCCAGAGGGACATCCTGGTGCAGTGGGACAAGTCGACCTCATCGCTGGGCACGGAGATTCAGGTGTCTCGGGAGGTGCGGGCCTCCTTGCGTTGGTGGCTGCACTCTCCGGTGTTGGTGCACGGGAATCCTTCCTTTCGGTGCGCTGGACGGTGGTCATGATGGATGCCAACCTGTGGGGTTGGGGGGGAGTCTTGAGCTCCCTGACGGTGCAGGGTCGGTGGTCGCCGGACGAGTCCCATCTGCCGATCAATGTGTTGGAACTTCGGGCGATTCGCCTGTCCCTGCTTCACTGGTCGGTCCAGCTTCAGGGTCTGTCGTTTCGGGTTTAATCCGACAACGGCACAGCCGTGGCGTACATCAACCATCAGGGCGGCACAAAAAGCGTGTCCGCAAGTCGGGAGGTCTTGGACGGAAGGGCGGGTCCTTGCACTATCGGCAGTTTACATCCCGGGAGTGGACAATTGGCAGGCAGACTACCTCAGTCGCCAGTCTGTGGACCCGGGAGAATGGTCCCTGCACCCGGACATCTTTCATCAGCTGTGCCTTCGCTGGGGGAAGCCGGATGTGGACCTTCTGGCGTCTCGTCTCAACTGGAAGGTGGAGAGGTTTGTGGCCCGGGCTCTGGATCCCTGGGCGGTCGCGGTAGATGCCCTGGTAGCTCCTTGGTGGTCCTACGGTCTGATATATGCCTTCACTCCGCTTTACCTGTTGCCTCGGCTGCTGCGTCGGATAGCGGCCGAAGACGTCCTCGTCATCCTCGTGGCCCTGGACTGGCCTCGGAGACGTGGTTCGACTGCTGGTAGACGCCCCTTGGCGGCTGCCTCTGCGTCCAGATCTTCTGTCCCAGGGGCCTGTGTACCATCCTTCTTTACAGTCACTGGCTTTGACGGCGTGGCTGTTGAGAGCCAGGTGCTGAGAGTCTGATGCGGTCATCTCCACGATGCTTAGGGCCCACAAGCCGGTCTCTAGGAGGATTTACCATTGTATGTGGAGGGCCTATTTTGCCTGGTGCGAGGCTGGGGCCTGCTCTCCGCGCTTGTTTTCCATCAGCAGAATTCTTGCTTTTTTGCAGCGCGGAGTGGCTCAGGGGTTGGCCTTGAGCACGGTGAAGGGCCAGATCTCAGCCTTGACGGTTCGGAGGGTTTCTGAATTGGCTGCCTTGTCTTGCAAGTCGCCGTTTCTGGTCCTTCATAGGGATAAGGCGGTTCTCCGTCCTCGGCCGACCTTCCTGCCTAAGGTTGTGTCGGCTTTTCACTTTAATGAGGACATTGTTTTGCCGTCCTTGTGCCCAAAGCCGGTTCACAGGAAGGAACGGGCGCTGCATTGCCTAGATGTGGTGCGCGCTCTTCGTGTTTATCTGGATGCTACTGCTTCTTTCCGTGAGACGGATTCCTTGTTCGTCCTCACGGGTGGCCCTCGTAAGGGCCGGGCCGCGTCGGCGGCTACCGTTTCCCATTGGATGCGGACTGTTGTCATACAGGCGTATGCCGTTAGGGGGCGGGAGCCCCTTTTTCCGGTCACTGCCCATTCTACTAGGGCTGTTGGCGCATCCTGGGCTTTTCGCCATGGTGCGTCTGTTTCTCAGGTTTGCAAGGCCGCTACTTGGTCTTCGGTTCACACCTTTGTCAAATTTTACAAGGTGGATGTTTTAGCATCGGCGGATGCTGGTTTTGGGTGTAAGGTTTTGCAGGCGGCCCTTTTGAGTGGTTTTGTTTTGGGTCGTTTGTTGTTGTTTGGTCCATCCCTCATTGGCTTACTGCTTGGTGACTCGATCCTTCCTGTCAGCTCTCTCTCTCTCTCTCTCTCCTCCCGGCCGCTCTGTAACTGCAGCAGGCAGGAGGAGAGTGAGAGAGCTAACAGGAGGGATCACAGCTGTGCGGACTTCAGCACTGCTACGATCCTCTCCGCAGGCGGCTAGCAGCTTCGGGCCTAGCGGGCTGAACATTAGGCTGATTGTGTTTGGCCAGGACCACCGGCAAAGTGCCTTGTATGCCCGATGGCCAGTCCAGCCCTGATACCCATGTATGGCGACTTTCGCCATTAGCACACCTACATACCACAGGAATGCAGGATCATATGTATATACATACTCCGTGTTGTTCCTGGGTGGTGGCATGATGTCTCCAGGGTGTTAGGTGGTCTGTGCAGGATCTCTGTTGGCCTGTGTTGGTTCTGATCAAGGATCCAGATGGTCTTGTGGGTGGGTGCGAGCAGCTATGTTGCACAGGAAGCTGGACAGGTGCTCCCAGCACTGTTCCCAGTGTGGCAACATCCACACAAGGCTGGTTTATTGTCCCCAGCAAGCACAGGACCTTACATCAGTAATTAGTGCTTCACTATTGAAAGCACCTATGTCATTGCTAAGTAGACATGTGCACCAGAAAAAAAATGTTTAGTTACGTTTAGATTTGGATTTAGCATTATTTTGTTTTTCGGATGTGGGTGCGAGATTACATTTGTTGTGGAATTTGGATTCTGACGAAATTCGTTAGCGGTAGTCCGGTGGAAATACCGTTATTTGACGAATTGTCGTTTTTTTGGTCGAAATTTCGTTGCAACACAATTATATGAGAAGAAAAAAAAGCAATAGAATTTTTTTTTTTTTACAGTCTGCAGAAGATGAAAAAAAAAAGTGTGAGGTTCCCCCTCAATTCATACCTGACCCTTTAGGTCTGGTTGGAATGTTAGGAGGGCCCCCCCAAGTAAAAACACTAAAAAAAAGTGCGTGTGGTTCCCCCCAAAATCCATACTAGACCCTTCAGGTCTGGTAGGAATTTTAAGGGGGAACCCCAGCCCCCAAAAATGGGGAGAATAAACGTCGGGTCCCCACTAACAGTCCTACCAGACCGTTGATCCAAGCACTGGCCCGGCAGGGCAGGAAAGGGGGGACGATCGAGCGCCCCCCCCTCCCTGCACCTTACCAGGCCACGTGCCCTCGGCATTGGGAGGGCGTCACTGTGCCGATGGGGACAAGGGCCTCTTCCCCACAACCCTGACCCGGTGGTTATGGGTAGACATGTGCGATTCGTTTCGTTACGAATCGAAATTCGTACGAATTTCTTAAAATTCGTAAATTCGGAAGCATCCGAAATCCGAATTGCAATGCTTCCGAATGTAATCCGAAATACGAAATTCCGTTTCCGAATTTTCCGAATTTTCCGAATTTCGTTGAAATGGAAACTAATATTACCTCTGTGACTGAGTTTGAACAACATGACTGTTTATTCTTATTTATCAGAAAATACGGAATTCCGTTGATTTCTGATCCGAATTTCTCATCCGAATTTTCGTTGAAAAGGGAACTAACTCTAATATACTAGGCATGATGTACGAAATTCCGTTAACGATTTTCGGATCCAAATCCGAATTTCGTTACAACGGAAAAGTGACTGTTTGAGCAATCAGAGGTTTTCTTCTGCTGCTGGGGGAGGTTTTTTTTTTTAAATTAGAAATTGAAATTTAATTAAGCTGTATTCGCAGGACCAAATACATTTTAGCATTGCCAAAGCATATGGGGAGCTTAATGACCTCTTTTAATATGGGAGTGGGAAACAGGGAGTCGATGTGAGATTCAGAATCGGACAAAATAATAATGTTCGTTATTATCATTTAATTATCATATTAATTCTGATAATTCGTTATGATGAAGTAAAATTACCTTTTTTTAATATGTTAAATTGTAGTCACCAGTAGGGATGGATGGTCCGCAGGTTCTATTTGAACATGAGTATTAATCGAACATTGTTAGTTTGAGCGTTGTGGTAGCCCCTCATAATGGGCACAGCAGGTGTACTGTACAGACCCGGGAAGTCAGCACAGGGATGGTGGGAAACTGCCATTCTGCTCCCTGACAGCGAGGTGAGAGGTTGCTGGTTCCTTAGCTCGTGAGCTTCCAGAGACCGGGGGCTAGAGTTGCTTCTCTGCCCCCAGGAGAGATGCTGGATCCTGGGGAGGACCCCGGCGGGGGCTCCCTGGAGAGGCCTGTGACTAGGCCTCAGCCTGTGGAAGATTCTGGGCCTGGCCCAAGGAGGAATGAGTCCCTGTCTGCCTTTAGACGGAGGATTGTTGGGAAGCTGACGCGGATCGATAAGGAGGAGGAGAAATTGACAGCTTTGAAAGCTGAATTTAGAAAGAAAAAGCTGATTTATGCCAAAGTGTTCAGCAAGAAGAGACCGGCTCTGAGGCCTGAGTTGAGAGACGTGGAGCAAGCTTTGAGGAAGCAGAAGGAGTTGGTGAGCGCTCTGAAGGAGAGCAGCGGAGCGTTTAAAGAAAAATATAAAAATGAAGAGCGTTTCAGCAGGATGAGGAGAGGAGCCGCTTCCAGCATGGAGAGTGACGCAGCCAGTGAGGAGATGCCGGTACCGACAGAGTCAGCAGAGAGTGAGAAAGTGGGCCCGGAGGATGAGCCCAGCTCTTCAACACCTCAGGAATCTGCTGAGCCCCCAATGGTGGAGGCCTCTGTCCCCCTCCCTCCGCAGCAGCAATATGGAGGATCTAAGCAGGAGGTTGAGGGAGGTGCTGGCATGCTGGAGTTTATCGCAGCGCTGGAATCCCCTCTGGATGGAAGGAAGTTACGTTTCTCTGCGGATTCCTCGGATGACGAGAAGGAGATGGATACCGTTCCTCGTCCTGTGAAAGAGAGACCTGTGGAGAGAGCAAGATTCACCCGGAAGACTGCAACAACCAGGAGGAAGTCTGATCCCACCGTCGGCCATGACACTGCTGAGGTAACAACACAGCAAGCAGGTACAGTGTGTGTGCAAGATGGTGGTGTGAACTTTAATAATGACAATGGGCTTGCTGGGGGCTGCAGTGCTACGGACATTCAGCCCACACCCATAGACACTGTAGGCATGCAATGCAATCTGATGCAGCTGCTGAAAAGGCTTCAGATTTAAATGAATTTGGCGGGAAATCTGTAACTGACTGTGAGCTTCTGGGGGAAGAGACTGCAGAGAGGAGCACCATGGACACTGCAGATTCTTTGCCTGGACCAGACACAGCCGCTGTCCCTGAGAATGGT